>NC_091126.1:181139167-181439167 GCF_040183065.1 Periplaneta americana
ATTAAATAAATAAATGAAATTGAAAAATAAATAAAATAAAACAAAATAAGTAAATAAATAAATTAATTAATCAATTAAATAAATTAAATTAAATTAATAAAATTAAACAAAAAATAAAGTTAATAAAATAAAATAAATAAATAAGATAAAATTAATAATACATTAAATAAATAAAATAATATAAATTAAATAAAATGAATAATTAAATAAATAAATAAATAAATAAATAAAATAGATAAGTAAATTAAATAAAATAAATTAATTAAATAAATAAAATAAATGAATAAATTAAATTAAATAAATAAATAAATCAAATAAATAAATTAAATTAAATAACTAAATAAATAAAATAAATATATAAATGCAATAAATAAATAAATTAAATTAATGAAATTAAATTAAATAAATAATAAGATTAATTCAGTAAATAAATCAATTAATTCAATTAAAATAAATTAATAAATTAAATTAAAATAAATAAATAATTAAATTAATTAAATAAAAATAATACATAATATTAAATTAATGAATAAATAAAATCAAATATATAAATAAAAAATATCTAGATAAATAAATAAAATGAAATAAATAAATCAAATAAATTAAATAAAATAAAATAAACGAAATTAAATAAATAAATTAATAGATTCAAATAAATAATTAAGTAAATTAATTAAAATTCAAAATAAATGAAATAAATAAATATATATATATATATATATATATATATATATATATATATATATATATATAGGCATATATAGGCCTATATATAACTAAATTGAATAAATTACACTAAATTAAATAAATAAGAATGTAAGTAAATAAATGAATAAAATAAATAAATGAATATAATATAATAAATACGTAAATAAATAAATTAATTGAATTAATTACAATTAATTAATAGATAAGTATATAAATAAAAGTTAAAAAATAAGTAAATGAAATAAATAAATTAATTAAATCAAATAAATATATAAAATAAATAAAGATAGATACATTAAATAAATTAATTAATTAAATAAATTACATTAAATTAAATAAATATATAAATAAGTAAATAAATAAATAATTAAAGAAATTTATTAAATAAATAAATGGAATAAAATAAAATAAAATAAATAAGTAAAGTAAATCAAATTAATAAGTAAATTAAATATAATAATTTTTTAAATAAAAAAATTAACAAGTGAAATAAATAAATAAAATAAATGAATTAATTAAAATAACTTAAATAAATAAATATTTTAAATAAAATAAATAAACAAATAAATAATATAGATAAAATAAAATAAATAAATAGATAATAAATAAGTAAATAAACGAAATTAAATAAATAAATAAAATTAATTAATTAAATAATGATATAAAATACATGAATAAAATAAATAATTTAATTAATTAATTAATTATATTAAATGAAATTAAATAAATAATTAAATTAAATAAATAAAAAATAAGAAAATAAATCAAATTAAATTAAATAAGTAAATAAATAAGTAAAATAAATAAATAAATTAATTAATTAATTGATTAAATAAAGTAAATAATTAAATAGAATAAATAAATTAAATTAAAATGAATTAAAATAATTAAAGTAAATATATAAATTAACTTAAATTAAATTACCTAAATTAAAACAGTAAAATAAATAAATAAGATAAATAATTAAATAAAAAAATAAATAAAATAAATAAAATGAATAAATAAATAAATAAAATAAATAAAAAATTGAAATTAAATGAATAAATAAATAAATAAAAAATAAATGAAATAAATAAATTAATTAATTAAATAAATTAAATGAATAAATTAATTAATTAAATAAATGAAAAAATGACTTAATTAAATAAATTAATTATCAAATTAATAAAATTAATAAATAAAGTAATTAATTAAATTAAATTAATAAAGAAGTAAATAAATAAATAAATACAATAAATACATAATTAAAATAAAATAAATAACATGAAATAAATTAATAAATAAGTGAAATAAATTAAATAAATAAATAAAATGATTAAATAAATAAGTAAAATAAAAAAAATAAATAAAATAAAATAAATTTATTCTTTAAATAAAAAAATAAATTAAATAAATTAAATAAAATAAATGAAGAATTAAATAACTACATAAATAAAATAAATTAATTAAATAAATATGTATAATAAATAAATAAAATAAAATAAATATGTAAAGTAAATATAATACATAAATCAATTAAATAAACTAATTAAATAAATAAAATAAATGAATAAATTAAATTACATTAAATCAAATAAAAAAATAAATAAATAAATAGAATAAAATAAATAAAAAATAAATAAATAAATAAAATTAAATGAATAAATTAATGAAATCAAATAACTAAATGAAATAAATAAATTAATCAAATAAATTAAATATATAGATAAATTACGTTAACATTAATAAATAAATAAATAGATTAATTAATTCAAATTAAATGAGTAAATAAACACATAAAATAAAATAAATAAATAAATAAATAATTTAAATTAAATAAAATAAATAAATAATTAAATAAAATAAAATAATTAATTAAATAAAATCAATAAACAAGTTAAATAAATCAAATAAAATAAATAAATAAAATTAATTAACTGATGAAAATAAATAAATGAATAAAATTAAATAAAGAAATAAATAGATTAAATAAAATAAATTAATATTTTAAATTAAATAAATAAGTAAATAAAACTAAATAAATAAATAAATTATGTAAATAAAACTAAATAAATAAGTAAATAAATAGATACAAAAATTAAATAAATAAATAAATAAATAAAATAAATTAATTAAATAATGAAATGAAATTAATAAAGAAAATAACATAATTAATTAATAAATAAATAAAATTAATTTAAAAATAAATAAAATTAAATTAAATTAATATAATTAAATAAATAAATAATCTTTAATTAAACAAAATAAATAAAATAAAATAAATAAATAAGATAAAATTAATAATAGATTAAATAAATAAAGTAATATAAATTAAATAAAGCAAATAATTATATAAATAAATAAAATAAGTAAATAAAATGAAATAAATCAATAAATAAAACTAAATTAATCAATTAATTTATTAAATCAAATAATTATATGAAATAAAATAACTAAATAAATAAATGAAATAAAATAAATGTACAAATGCAATAAATAAATCAATTAATTTAATTAAAATAAATAAATAATTAAATACATTCAAATAAATAAATTAATTAAATAAAATTAATACATAATATTAAATTAATAAAAAATAAATTCAGATAAATAAATAAATAAAATAACTAGATAAGTAAATAAAATAAAATAAATAAATGAAATAAATCAATTAATAAATTTAAAAAATGAATCAAATAAATTAATTAATTAAATTAAAGTAAATAAATTGATTAATTAATTTAATTAAAATAATAAATAATATTAAATAAATTAATTAATTATTAATTCAAGTAAATAAATAAATAAAATAAAGAAGTAAATTAATTAAAATTCAAAATAAATAAAATTAAATCATTAAAGTAAATCAATGACACTAAATTAAATAAATAATGAAGTAAATAAATAAATAAGATAAATAAATTAATTAAATAAATTAAAACGAATATATAAATAAAATTAAATAAATAAATATAATAAATTAACTAATGAAATCATATTAACATATATCATAACTAAAAATAAGTACATTAAATTAATTAATTAATTAAGTAAATTAAATTAAATAAATAAAGAAGTAAATAAATAAATAAATAAATAGAATAAAATTAAATAAAATAAATAAGTAAATTAAATATAATAAATTAATAAATAAAAAATAAATAAAAAAAAATTAATTAAGTAAATAAAATAAATGACTAAATTAAAATAACTTAAATAAATAAGTATTTTCAATGAAATAAATAAAAAATAAATAATTTAATTAAAATGAAATAAATAAATAGATAATAAGTAAGTAAACGAAATTAAGTAAATAAATAAATAAAATAAATTAATTAAATAACCAAATAAAATAAATAAATAAAAAATAAGAAAATAAATAAATCATATTAAATTAAATAAGTAAATAAATTAAAAAAATGAATATATTAAATAATCAAATTAAATAAACAAGTAAATAAATAAATAAATATAAATTAAATTAAATAAATTAAAGTAAATAAATAAATCAACTTAAATTAAATTACCTAAATTAATACAATAAAATGAATACAAATAATAAAATAAATAAATAAGATAAAATAAATAATAAAATAAATTCATAAATAAATTAAATGAATAAAATTAAATAAATAATAAAATAAATAAGTGAAATTAAATGAATAAATAAATAAAATCAAATAAATAAATTATATAAATAAAATGAAGTGAATAAATATATAAATTAATTAAATACTAAAATAAAATAAGTAAATAAAATAAAATAATTAAGTAAATAAATAAACAAAATTAAATTTAAAAAATAAATAAAATTAATAAAATTAAATAAATTAATAAATAAACTTAAATTAAATAAAATAAATAAAATGTAATAAATAAATAAGATAAAATTAATCATAAATTAATTAAGTAAACTAATATAAATAAAATAAATAAATAGTTAATTAAGTGAATAAATAAATAAAATGAAATAAATCATTTGATTAATTAATTAAATCAAATAAATAAATTAAATAAAATATCTAAATAAATAAATAAATTAAATTTATTAAATGCAATTATATAAATAGATTAATTAAATAAATGAAATAAATTAATTAATTTTATTAAAAAACAAATAAATAATTAAATTGAATTCAAATAAATTAATAAATTAATTAAATAAGAATAAGACATAATAGTAAATCAATAAATAAATATAATCAAATAAATAAATAATAAAATAAAATAACTAAATAAATAAATAGAATGAAATAAATGAAGTAAATAAATTAGTTAAAAAAAATAAATGAAATTAAATAAATAAATAAATAAATTAATTAATTAATTTAAAGTATATAAATTGATTAATTAATTTAATTTGATTAATAAATATTAATAAATTCAAGTAAATAAATAAATTAATTAATTAAAATTCAAAATAAACAAAATTAAATAAATAAATTAAATATATATATATATATATATATATATATATATATATATATATATATCTAAATTAAATAAATTACACAAGTTAAATAAATAAGGAAGTAAAAAAATAAAATAAGTAAATAATTGAATTAATTAAATCAAATAAATATATAAAATAACTAAAGATAAATACATTAAATAAATTAATTAATTAAAGGAATAGAATCGAATTAATAAACAAATATATAAATAAAATTAAATAATTTAATAAATTAAATTAATTAATTAAATCGAATAAATATAATAACTAAAAATAAATACATTAAATAAATAAATAAATTTGAAAAATAAAACAAAATAAAATAAATAAATAAAGAAATAAATAACTAATTATTAATTAAATAAATTAAATAAATGGAATAAAATTCAATACTATAAATAAGTAAATTGAATATGATACATTAATAAATAAAAAATAAATAAAATTAATTAAATAATAAAATAAAATACATAAAATAAATAATTAAATAAATTAAATAATTAATTATATTAAATGAAATTAAATAAATAATTTAAGTTAAATAAATAAATAAAAAATAAGAAATTAAATCAAATAAAGTAAAATAAATAAATAAATAAAATAAATAAATAAATTAATTAATTAAATGAATAAATAAAATATATAATTTATTTAAATTCAAATAAATAAATAAAATCAAATAAATAAATAAAATAAAATAACTAGATAAATAAATAAAATGAAATAAATTAATTACTTAAACAAAATAAATGAAATTAAATAACTATATTAAATTAAATAAATTATTTAATTGAATTAAATTAAAGTAAATAAATTGATTAAATAATTTAAATAAATTCAAGTAAATAAATAAAATAAATATGTAAATTAATTAAAATTCAAAATAAGTGAAATTAAAAAAATAGGGAAGTAAATAAATAAATAAAATAAGTTAATTAATTAATTAATTGAAATCATTTAAATAATCAATTAAAATAAATAAATGAATTAAATATAATAAATACTTAAATAAATAAATGAATTAAATATAATAAATACTTAAATAAATAAATTAAATGAATAAATAAATAAATGAAATAAATTAATTAATTCAAATAAATATATAAAATAACTAAAAAATAAATACATTAATTAAATAAATTAAATTAAATCGAATTAATAAATAAATATATAAATAAAATTAAATAAATTAATTAATTAAGTATATCAAATAAATATATATAATAACAAAAAATATAAATTGAAATAAATAAATTAAATTGAATGAATGAATAAATAAATAATTAAATAAAATAAATAAATAAATAGATTAATTAATTAATTTAAATTAAATGAGTAAATAAATACAATGAATTAAATAAATAAAATTAAATAAATAAATAAATTAAATAAATTATTTAAATAAAATAAAATAAATAAGTAAATAAATAAAATAATTAATTAAATAAAATCAATAAATAGGTTAAATAAATGAAATAAAATAAATAAATAAATTAATTAATTAATTAAAATAAATAAAATTAAATAAATAAATAAATTAAATAAAGAAATAAAATAAAATGATAGATAAATAAATAAATAAATAAAATTAAATAAATAAATACATTAAATAAATTTAATTTAATAAATAAAAAATTAATTAAACAAAATAAATAAATAAATTATATAAATAAAATAAAGTAAATAAATAAGTAAATAAATAAATACAAAAATTAAATAAATAAATAAATAAATAAATAAATAAATAAATAAAATAAATTAATTAAATAATAAACTAAAATAAATAAATGAAATAAAATAATTAATTAAATAAATAAATGAAATTGAAAAATAAATAAAATAAAATAAAATAAGTAAATAAATTAATTAATTAATCAATTAAATAAATTAAATTAAATTAATAAAATTAAACAAATAAATAAAGTTAATAAAATAAAATAAATAAATAAGATAAAATTAATAATACATTAAATAAATAAAATAATATAAATTATATAAAATGAATAATTAAATAAATAAATAAATAAATAAAATAGATAAGTAAATTAAATAAAATAAATTAATTAAATAAATAAAATAAATGAATAAATTAAATTAAATAAATAAATAAATCAAATAAATAAATTAAATTAAATAACTAAATAAATAAATAAAATAAATATATAAATGCAATAAATAAATAAATTAAATTAATGAAATGAAATTAAATAAATAATAAGATTAATTCAATAAATAAATCAATTAATTCAATTAAAATAAATTAATAAATTAAATTAAAATAAATAAATAATTAAATTAATTAAATAAAAATAATACATAATATTAAATTAATGAATAAATAAAATCAAATAAATAAATAAAAAAATATCTAGATAAATAAATAAAATGAAATAAATAAATCAAATAAATAAAATAAAATAAAATAAATGAAATTAAATAAATAAATTAATAGATTCAAATAAATAAATAAGTAAATTAATTAAAATCAATATATATAGGCATATATATAGGCCTATATATAACTAAATTGAATAAATTACACCAAATTAAATAAATAAGAAAATAAGTAAATAAATGAATAAAATAAATAAATGAATATAATATAATAAATACGTAAATAAATAAATTAATTGAATTAATTAAAATTAATTAATAGATAAGTATATAAATAAAAGTTAAAAAATAAGTAAATGAAATAAATAAATTAATTAAATCTAATAAATATATAAAATAACTAAAAATAGATACATTAAATAAATTAATTAATTAAATAAATTACATTAAATTAAATAAATATATAAATAAGTAAATAAATAAATAAAGAAATTTATTAAATAAATAAATAAAATTAAATAAATAAATAAATACATTAAATAAATAAATAAATACATTAAATAAATTTAATTTAATAAATAAAAAATTTATTAAACAAAATAAATAAATAAATTATATAAATAAAATAAAGTAAATAAATAAGTAAATAAATAAATACAAAAATTAAATAAATAAATGAAATAAAATAATTAATTAAATAAATAAATGAAATTGAAAAATAAATAAAATAAAACAAAATAAGTAAATAAATAAATTAATTAATCAATTAAATAAATTAAATTAAATTAATAAAATTAAACAAAAAAATAAAGTTAATAAAATAAAATAAATAAATAAGATAAAATTAATAATACATTAAATAAATAAAATAATATAAATTAAATAAAATGAATAATTAAATAAATAAATAAATAAATAAAATAGATAAGTAAATTAAATAAAATAAATTAATTAAATAAATAAAATAAATGAATAAATTAAATTAAATAAATAAATAAATCAAATAAATAAATTAAATTAAATAACTAAATAAATAAAATAAATATATAAATGCAATAAATAAATAAATTAAATTAATGAAATTAAATTAAATAAATAATAAGATTAATTCAGTAAATAAATCAATTAATTCAATTAAAATAAATTAATAAATTAAATTAAAATAAATAAATAATTAAATTAATTAAATAAAAATAATACATAATATTAAATTAATGAATAAATAAAATCAAATATATAAATAAAAAAATATCTAGATAAATAAATAAAATGAAATAAATAAATCAAATAAATTAAATAAAATAAAATAAACGAAATTAAATAAATAAATTAATAGATTCAAATAAATAATTAAGTAAATTAATTAAAATTCAAAATAAATGAAATAAATAAATATATATATATATATATATATAGGCATATATAGGCCTATATATAACTAAATTGAATAAATTACACTAAATTAAATAAATAAGAATGTAAGTAAATAAATGAATAAAATAAATAAATGAATATAATATAATAAATACGTAAATAAATAAATTAATTGAATTAATTACAATTAATTAATAGATAAGTATATAAATAAAAGTTAAAAAATAAGTAAATGAAATAAATAAATTAATTAAATCAAATAAATATATAAAATAAATAAAGATAGATACATTAAATAAATTAATTAATTAAATAAATTACATTAAATTAAATAAATATATAAATAAGTAAATAAATAAATAATTAAAGAAATTTATTAAATAAATGGAATAAAATAAAATAAAATAAATAAGTAAAGTAAATCAAATTAATAAGTAAATTAAATATAATAATTTTTTAAATAAAAAAATTAACAAGTGAAATAAATAAATAAAATAAATGAATTAATTAAAATAACTTAAATAAATAAATATTTTAAATAAAATAAATAAACAAATAAATAATATAGATAAAATAAAATAAATAAATAGATAATAAATAAGTAAATAAACGAAATTAAATAAATAAATAAAATTAATTAATTAAATAATGATATAAAATACATGAATAAAATAAATAATTTAATTAATTAATTAATTATATTAAATGAAATTAAATAAATAATTAAATTAAATAAATAAAAAATAAGAAAATAAATCAAATTAAATTAAATAAGTAAATAAATAAGTAAAATAAATAAATAAATTAATTAATTAATTGATTAAATAAAGTAAATAATTAAATAGAATAAATAAATTAAATTAAAATGAATTAAAATAATTAAAGTAAATATATAAATTAACTTAAATTAAATTACCTAAATTAAAACAGTAAAATAAATAAATAAGATAAATAATTAAATAAAAAAAATAAATAAAATAAATAAAATGAATAAATAAATAAATAAAATAAATAAAAAATTGAAATTAAATAAATAAATAAATAAATAAAAAATAAATGAAATAAATAAATTAATTAATTAAATAAATTAAATGAATAAATTAATTAATTAAATAAATGAAAAAATGACTTAATTAAATAAATTAATTATCAAATTAATAAAATTAATAAATAAAGTAATTAATTAAATTAAATTAATAAAGAAGTAAATAAATAAATAAATACAATAAATACATAATTAAAATAAAATAAATAACATGAAATAAATTAATAAATAAGTGAAATAAATTAAATAAATAAATAAAATGATTAAATAAATAAGTAAAATAAAAAAAATAAATAAAATAAAATAAATTTATTCTTTAAATAAAAAAATAAATTAAATAAATTAAATAAAATAAATGAAGAATTAAATAACTACATAAATAAAATAAATTAATTAAATAAATATGTATAATAAATAAATAAAATAAAATAAATATGTAAAGTAAATATAATACATAAATCAATTAAATAAACTAATTAAATAAATAAAATAAATGAATAACTTAAATTACATTAAATCAAATAAAAAAATAAATAAATAAATAGAATAAAATAAATAAAAAATAAATAAATAAATAAAATTAAATGAATAAATTAATGAAATCAAATAACTAAATGAAATAAATAAATTAATCAAATAAATTAAATATATAGATAAATTACGTTAACATTAATAAATAAATAAATAGATTAATTAATTCAAATTAAATGAGTAAATAAACACATAAAATAAAATAAATAAATAAATAAATAAATAAATAATTTAAATTAAATAAAATAAATAAATAATTAAATAAAATAAAATAATTAATTAAATACAATCAATAAACAAGTTAAATAAATCAAATAAAATAAATAAATAAAATTAATTAACTGATGAAAATAAATAAATGAATAAAATTAAATAAAGAAATAAATAGATTAAATAAAATAAATTAATATTTTAAATTAAATAAATAAGTAAATAAAACTAAATAAATAAATAAATTATGTAAATAAAACTAAATAAATAAGTAAATAAATAGATACAAAAATTAAATAAATAAATAAATAAATAAATAAATAAAATAAATTAATTAAATAATGAAATGAAATTAATAAAGAAAATAACATAATTAATTAATAAATAAATAAAATTAATTTAAAAATAAATAAAATTAAATTAAATTAATAAAATTAAATAAATAAATAATCTTTAATTAAACAAAATAAATAAAATAAAATAAATAAATAAGATAAAATTAATAATCGATTAAATAAATAAAGTAATATAAATTAAATAAAGCAAATAATTATATAAATAAATAAAATAAGTAAATAAAATGAAATTAATCAATTAATTTATTAAATCAAATAATTATATGAAATAAAATAACTAAATAAATAAATGAAATAAAATAAATGTACAAATGCAATAAATAAATCAATTAATTTAATTAAAATAAATAAATAATTAAATACATTCAAATAAATAAATTAATTAAATAAAATTAATACATAATATTAAATTAATAAAAAATAAATTCAGATAAATAAATAAATAAAATAACTAGATAAGTAAATAAAATAAAATAAATAAATGAAATAAATCAATTAATAAATTTAAAAAATGAATCAAATAAATTAATTAATTAAATTAAAGTAAATAAATTGATTAATTAATTTAATTAAAATAATAAATAATATTAAATAAATTAATTAATTATTAATTCAAGTAAATAAATAAATAAAATAAAGAAGTAAATTAATTAAAATTCAAAATAAATAAAATTAAATCATTAAAGTAAATCAATGACACTAAATTAAATAAATAATGAAGTAAATAAATAAATAAGATAAATAAATTAATTAAATAAATTAAAACGAATATATAAATAAAATTAAATAAATAAATACAATAAATTAACTAATGAAATCATATTAATATATATCATAACTAAAAATAAGTACATTAAATTAATTAATTAATTAAGTAAATTAAATTAAATAAATAAAGAAGTAAATAAATAAATAAATAAATAGAATAAAATTAAATAAAATAAATAAGTAAATTAAATATAATAAATTAATAAATAAAAAATAAATAAAAAAAAATTAATTAAGTAAATAAAATAAATGACTAAATTAAAATAACTTAAATAAATAAGTATTTTCAATGAAATAAATAAAAAATAAATAATTTAATTAAAATGAAATAAATAAATAGATAATAAGTAAGTAAACGAAATTAAGTAAATAAATAAATAAAATAAATTAATTAAATAACCAAATAAAATAAATAAATAAAAAATAAGAAAATAAATAAATCATATTAAATTAAATAAGTAAATAAATTAAAAAAAATGAATATATTAAATAATCAAATTAAATAAACAAGTAAATAAATAAATATAAATTAAATTAAATAAATTAAAGTAAATAAATAAATCAACTTAAATTAAATTACCTAAATTAATACAATAAAATGAATACAAATAATAAAATAAATAAATAAGATAAAATAAATAATAAAATAAATTCATAAATAAATTAAATGAATAAAATTAAATAAATAATAAAATAAATAAGTGAAATTAAATGAATAAATAAATAAAATCAAATAAATAAATTATATAAATAAAATGAAGTGAATAAATATATAAATTAATTAAATACTAAAATAAAATAAGTAAATAAAATAAAATAATTAAGTAAATAAATAAACAAAATTAAATTTAAAAAATAAATAAAATTAATAAAATTAAATAAATTAATAAATAAACTTAAATTAAATAAAATAAATAAAATGTAATAAATAAATAAGATAAAATTAATCATAAATTAATTAAGTAAACTAATATAAATAAAATAAATAAATAGTTAAGTAAGTGAATAAATAAATAAAATGAAATAAATCATTTGATTAATTAATTAAATCAAATAAATAAATTAAATAAAATATCTAAATAAATAAATAAATTAAATTTATTAAATGCAATTATATAAATAGATTAATTAAATAAATGAAATAAATTAATTAATTTTATTAAAAAACAAATAAATAATTAAATTGAATTCAAATAAATTAATAAATTAATTAAATAAGAATAAGACATAATAGTAAATCAATAAATAAATATAATCAAATAAATAAATAATAAAATAAAATAACTAAATAAATAAATAGAATGAAATAAATGAAGTAAATAAATTAGTTAAAAAAAATAAATGAAATTAAATAAATAAATAAATAAATTAATTAATTAATTTAAAGTATATAAATTGATTAATTAATTTAATTTGATTAATAAATATTAATAAATTCAAGTAAATAAATAAATTAATTAATTAAAATTCAAAATAAACAAAATTAAATAAATAAATTAAATATATATATATATATATATATATATATATCTAAATTAAATAAATTACACAAGTTAAATAAATAAGGAAGTAAAAAAATAAAATAAGTAAATAATTGAATTAATTAAATCAAATAAATATATAAAATAACTAAAGATAAATACATTAAATAAATTAATTAATTAAAGGAATAGAATCGAATTAATAAACAAATATATAAATAAAATTAAATAATTTAATAAATTAAATTAATTAATTAAATCGAATAAATATAATAACTAAAAATAAATACATTAAATAAATAAATAAATTTGAAAAATAAAACAAAATAAAATAAATAACTAATTATTAATTAAATAAATTAAATAAATGGAATAAAATTCAATACTATAAATAAGTAAATTGAATATGATACATTAATAAATAAAAAATAAATAAAATTAATTAAATAATAAAATAAAATACATAAAATAAATAATTAAATAAATTAAATAATTAATTATATTAAATGAAATTAAATAAATAATTTAAGTTAAATAAATAAATAAAAAATAAGAAATTAAATCAAATAAAGTAAAATAAATAAATAAATAAAATAAATAAATAAATTAATTAATTAAATGAATAAATAAAATATATAATTTATTTAAATTCAAATAAATAAATAAAATCAAATAAATAAATAAAATAAAATAACTAGATAAATAAATAAAATGAAATAAATGAAATAAATTAATTACTTAAACAAAATAAATGAAATTAAATAACTATATTAAATTAAATAAATTATTTAATTGAATTAAATTAAAGTAAATAAATTGATTAAATAATTTAAATAAATTCAAGTAAATAAATAAAATAAATATGTAAATTAATTAAAATTCAAAATAAGTGAAATTAAAAAAATAGGGAAGTAAATAAATAAATAAAATGAGTTAATTAATTAATTAATTGAAATCATTTAAATAATCAATTAAAATAAATAAATGAATTAAATATAATAAATACTTAAATAAATAAATGAATTAAATATAATAAATACTTAAATAAATAAATTAAATGAATAAATAAATAAATGAAATAAATTAATTAATTCAAATAAATATATAAAATAACTAAAAAATAAATACATTAATTAAATAAATTAAATTAAATCGAATTAATAAATAAATATATAAATAAAATTAAATAAATTAATTAATTAAGTATATCAAATAAATATATATAATAACAAAAAATATATACATTAAATAAATAAATAAAATATATTAAATTAAATAAAATAAATAAATAAAGAAGTAAATAAATAAATAATTAAATAAATAAATGAAATAAATAATTTAATTAATTAATTATATTAAATGAAATTATATAAATAATTTTAATTAAATAAATAAATAAAAAATTAGAAAATAAATAAATCAAATTAAATTAAATAAATAAATAAAGAATTAAATTAAATAAATACATTAATAAATATAATTAAATAAATTAACTTAAATTAAATTACTTAAATTAATACAATGAAATAAATAAATATTATAAAATAAATAAACAAATAAGATGAAATAAATAATAAAATACATAAATAAATTAAATGAATAAAATTAAGTAAATAATTAAATAAATAATATATATATATAAAATAAATAAATAAAATAAATAATTAAAATTAAATGAATACATTAGTCAAATAAATAATATATCTAAATAAATAAATAAAATAATATAATAATAAATGAAATAAATAAATTAATTAAAAGAATTAAATGAATTAAATTAAATAAATAAGATAAAAAATAATAAAATAAATACATAAATTTATTAAATCATATAAGTTAATGAAATAAATAAATAAAATAAATAAATAAATAAATAGATAAATTATATGAAATAAATAAAATAAAATAACTAAATAAATAAATAACATAAAATAAATAAATGAAATAAATGAATTAAATAAATTAAATGAAATTAAATGAAATTAAATATATATATATATATATATATATATATATTTAATTTCATATATATATATATATATATATATATATATATATATATATCGAGCTTTTGATTTAGGGTCGAATCCACATTCGAAGGTTGATCTTTTTTAGGGTTAATGAAATTTTCTTAATTTAATTTTATAAATTATTTCAGGTCAAGGTGCAGTTTATGTTTTGGTGGAGATGGATTACATTTATATTTGTTATTAGATTATTATTTGAAATTGTATTATGAAATAGGATTTAATTGTGTGTAATTAATTCATTAATTTTTAAATTAAAATAAATAAATAAACATTAAGTAATTAAATAATTAAATTAAATTAATAAATAATATTAAATAAATAAGTGACTTAATTAAATAAAACATAAAAAATAAAGTAAATAACTAAATTAAATCAAATTAATAAAAAATGAATAGGCAGACGGGCAGGCAGACCATCCAAATTCACTCTCCACTCACACCACATTCACTCTTGAATCACTCCACACTGAAATTACTACCCTATCACTCCTGACTCACCCCAATTCTCTCCTGAGTCACTCCCAAATCACTCTGCACTCCTTCCATATTCACCTGTCACTCCATATTCACCCCTTTTTCACTCCCCTCCCAAGATACTCTCCATTCATTACCGATTCACTCCCCAGTCACCCCTAAGTCATTTCACAGTCACTCCTGTGTCACTGTAATTCAGTCTCCAGTCATTACATATTCACGTGTCACTCCACAACCAAGATACACCCTATTCACTCTCTAGTCATTCCCCAACCACACCTGAGTCATTCCCAATTCACTCTCCACTCATTCCATATTTACATGTCACTCCAATCCCAAGTTACTCTCCATTCATTACCGATTCAATCCCCAGTCACCCCTAAGTCCCTTCTCAGTCACTCCCAATTCACTCTGCACTAATTCCATATTCACCTGTCACTCCACATTCGCTTTTTTGTCACTCAAATCACAAGTTACTCTCCATTCATTCCCGAGTCACTACTCAGTCACACAAGTCACCACTGAGTCGCTCCACAGTCACTCCTAAGTCACTGCAATTCACTCTAAATTTATTCCATATTCACGTGTTACTCCACTCCCAAATTACTCCCTATTCACTCCTGAGTCACTCCCAATTCATTCTCCACTCATTCCATTTTCACCTGTCATTCCATATTCACTGTTTTGCCACTCCACTCCCAAGTCACTCTCCATTCATTACCGATTCACACCTAAGTCACTCCAGTCACTCCAATTCACTCTAGCGTCACTCCGAATTCACTCTCCACTCTTTCTATATTCACCTGTCACTCCTCATTCGCTTCTGAGTCACTCCAATCCCAAAATACTCCCTATTCACTCTTAAATCATTCCCCCGTCACTCCCAATTCACTCATCCCACATTCATTCTCGTCACTCCACTCCCAATTTACTTTACCGAGTCGCTCCTCAGTCACTCCTGTGTCACTAGAGTCACTACTCCTGATTCACTCCACAGTCACTCCAACTAACTCTAACCACCTGTCATTCCACAATCACTCTTTTATCACTCCAATCCGAAGTTTCTTTCAATTCATTACCGATTCACTCCCCAGTCACCCAATTGTAAGTCACTCCTCATTCACTCCAGTCACTCCTGATTCACTCCACAGTCCCTCAAAGTAACTCTATTCTCCTTCCACATTCACCTGTCACTCCACATTCACTCTTTAGTCAATCCAACCCCAAGTAACTCTATTCACTCCTGAGTCAAAAAATCCTTCTCCAAAATCTTTTTCAAACATTTCTCAAAATGTGTTTTTCAAATTTCTTAAATTTTTCAACCTTTTTTCAAATGTTTCATTTTTCAAAAATTTTTCTTCCGAATTTTTTCATTCAAAAATCTATTAAATTTATTTTCAAATCATTTTCCAGTTTTTTACCAGAAATTTTCCTCAAATTTTTTAAATTTTTTTTTATTTCCTCCAAATTTCTTTTTCCAAATTTTTTTTTGTTCCATTTCTTTTTTCCAAAACGTTTTTCCAATTATTAACTCATAATTTATTTTTAAATTTTTAAAAACAATTTTAACATTTTTCTTAACTTTTTAAATTTTTTTTTCTAAAAAAGTGACAATAAATTACTGAAAAAAAATTAAAAAAAAATTGAGAAAAAATCTTTTAATTTTGTACAAAAACAAGAAAAAAGAATTAAAAAAAAATGTTTGAAAAAAAAAGTAAGAAAAACATTTAAAAAAATTAAAAATAAATTGTCATAAAAATTGGAAAAAATATTTGAAAAAAAATTTTGTAGCAAAAAGAATTTGAAAATGAAATTTTGGAAAAAGAAATTTGGAGGAAAAAATTTTTGAAAAAACATTTTTAAAAAATTCTGGAAAATAAGTGCGGTGATTTGAAAATAAATTTAAAAAGAAAATTTTTTTGAAAAATAATTAGGGAAAGAATTTTTGAAAAATTTGAAAAATTAAAAATAAATTAAAAATAGGAAAATTTTTTAATTTTTAAAAAAATGAAAGTAATTTGAAAACAAATTTCATAAAAACATTTTTTCAGAAAATAATTAGGGAAAAGTAATTTTTGAAAACTTAAAAAAAAAATTGTAAAAAAAATTAAAAATAAAATTCATAAAAAAATTCAGAAAAAAATTTTGGAAATGAAAATTAAAAAAAATCTGGAAAAAAAATTGGAATAAAAACAAAAAAAATTTGAAAAGAAATTTCGGAAAAAGGAATTTTGAAAAAAAAATTTTGAAAAAAAATTCGAAAAAATTTTCGAAAAAAAATTGGAAAAAAAATTTTTCAAATGTAATTTTGAAGGAAGATATTTAAAAAAAAATTGGAGGAAAAAAAATTTGAAAAAATTTTTGAAAAAAATTCTCGAAAAAATACTGAAGTGTTTTGAAAAATAAAATAAATAATTCTTAAAAGAAAAAATTTGGGAAATATATTTTCAAAATTAAAAAAAGAAAAAAAAGGTTTAGAAAAATTTAAAAAATTCAAAAACACATTTTGGAAAACAAAATTTCAAAGAAAATGAATAAAAATGTGGAAAAAACAAATTTGAAGAAAATATAAAATAATAACTATCAAAAAAAAACTAAGAAAATAAAAAATATATAATTTGACTCAGGAGTGGCTGAGTAGTAAATTTGTGTGGGGATTTAATCGGGATTTCTGGAGTGACGTGTGAATATGGATAGATTGGGGTTAATATTGAATGATTGTAGAGTGAATTTGGAGCAAGTCAGGAGTGAATAGGAGTGACTTAGGAGTTAATGTAGATTAACTTGGGCTGCAGTGATTAAGGAGTGAATGTGAAGTGACAGGTGAATATGGAGCGATTAGAGTGTGAATTGAGATTGATTCAGTATTGAATTGGAGTGACAATTCAGTGACTCAATGTGAGTCAGAGTGACTGAGGAGTGACTCGTGAGCGAATGGAGAGTAACTTGGGCTGGAGTGATTGTGGAGTGACAATGAATTTGGAGCGATTGTGGAGTGAAATGGGAGTGACTCAGTATTGAATTGGAGTGATTATGGAGGGACTCAAAGTGAGTCAGTGTGACTAAGGAGTGACTCGTAAGTGAATGGAGATTAACTTGGGGTAGAATGAGTGACTAAAGAGTGAATGTGGAGTATCAGGTTATCAAATGAGTTGAGAGTGAAATAGGATTTACTGGAGTGACTCAGGTGTGAATTGGAAAATAGCTTGAAGTGGAATGACATTTGAATACATAGTGATTTGAGAGCGAATTTGGAGTGACTCAGGAGTGACTGGGGAGTGACTGATGTGAATGGATAGTAACTTGGGAGTGGATTGAGTGACTAAAGAGTGAATGTGTATTGTCAGATGTATAAAAGTGAGATGGGAGTGACTCAGACAATTGCAGTGACTGCATTGACTCAGGAGTGAATTGTTGAGTAACTTGTGGAGTGACGAAGGAGTGAATGTGAATTTGAAGGTTGTTATGCAATGAGCATAGAGTGAATTGGGAGTGACTCAGGAGTGAATCTGAGTGACTAGGGAGTGACTTTGATGTGACTAGGGAGTGACTCGGGAATGAATGAAGAGTAACTTGGGAGTGGAGTGACAAACGAGTGAATGTGGATTGACAGGTGAATAGGAAATAAGTGTGGTGTGAATTGAGAGTGATTCAGGAGTGAATTGGTGTGGCTGAAGTGACTCAGGAGGGACTGGTGAATGACTTGGGAGTGAATGGGGAGTAACTTTTGAGTAGAGTGATTCAAGAGTGAATGATGAGTGACAGGTGAATATGGAATAAGTGCAGATTGAATTTGGTGTTAATTTGGAGTGACTCAGGAGTGAATTGGAGTGACTATAGTGACTCAGGAGTGAATTGGAGAGTAACTTGTATTTGAGTGACGAAGGATTGAATGTGGAGTGACAGAATGATATGGATTGATTTGAGAGTGAATTGGGAGTGACTCATGAGTGAATTGGAGTGACTCAGGAGTGAATTGTAGGTACTGTGGAATGACTCGAGAGTGAATGGAGAGTAACTTGGGAGTGGAGTGGAGTGCCAGGCGAATAGAAATAAGTTGAGAGTGAATTGGGAGTGACTGAGGAGTCAATTGGATTAACTTGCGTGACTCAGGTATGAATTACAGAGTAACTTGTGGTGAAGTGACGAAGGAGTGAATGTGAAGTGACAGGTGAATATGGAGTAATTAGAGAGTGAATTGGGATTGAATGGTGAGTGAATTGGAGTGACTCAGGAATGAATTGGAGTGAATGTGGAGTGACAGGTGAATATGGAATGAGTGGAGAGTGAATTTGGAGTGACTCCGGAGTGAATTGGAGTGACTATGTATTTATTTAATTTTACCTGGAGTGACTGGGGAATGACTCGTGAGTGAATGGGGATTAACTTGGAACTGAACTGATTCAGGTATGAATGTGGAGTGACATGTATATGGGATGAGTGGAGAGTGAATGTGGAGTGACAGGTGAATATTTGAATGTGTGGAGAGTGAATTTGGATTGACTCAGGAATAAATTGGAGTTACTGTTATTCATGCATTCTTTTATTTATTTGAAGACACTGTCAAGGCAGGACTGAAAAGCTTCAAACACGGTTCTGCTTCTGGAAGAGATGGCATACCTCCGTAGCACCTTATAGATCTTGTGTTTGTGTCAGCTGGGCATTCCAGAAACAGATTACTTACGTCTTTAACTAATCTCTGCAATTTCGTGTTGAGTGGGAAATTAAAGCCAATGGTTGATAAATACATTTAGGAATGAAATAAATTAATCTTCCACGTACGAACAATTTTATTGAAGAAGACATCTTAAAAAAAAAAAATTTGGAGGAAAAAAAATTTTTAAATAAAATTTTGGAAAAAACTAAAGTGATTTGAAAATAAATTAAAAAAGAAAAATTTTTGAAAAGTAATTAGGGAAAGATAATTTTTTAAAAATTATAAAAAATTTTAAAAATAAATAAAAAATGGGAAAAAAAATAATTTTTGGAAAAAATGAAAGTAATTTGAGAATAAATTTCAGAATTTTTTTTGAGAAAAAAAAATTACGGACAAATAATTTTTAAAAATTAAAAAAAAAATTGTAAAAGAATTTCAAAAAATATTTTGACTCAGGAGTGGCTGGGGAGTGAATATTGAGTGGGGACTTATCGGGATTTCTGGAGTGGCAAGTGTGAATACGGAGTGATTCGGGTGAATATGGAATGAGTGGAGAGTTAATTTGGAGTAATTCAGAAGTGATTTTAATGACTCAAGAGTGAATTAAGAGTAACTTGGGCTGGAGTGAATAAGGAGTGAATGTGGAGTGACATGTGTATATAGTGCGATTGGAGAGAATTTGGAGTGACTGAGAATTGAATTGGAGTGAATATGGAGTGAATCAGAGTGACTGAGGGGTGTTTCGGAAGTGAATGGAGAGTAACTTGGGAGTGCAGTGAGTGACTAAAGAGTGAATGTGGAATGACATAAGTGAATGTGAAATGAGTGACTCAGGAGTGAATTGGATAGACAAAGGAGTGACTGGGGATTTAATTGGGAGTGAACGGTAACTTGAGAGTGGAGTGACTCGGGAGTGAAGAGTAACTTGGGAGTGGAGTGACAAAGGAGTGAATGTGGATAGACAGGTGAATAAGGAATGAGCGGGGAGTGAATTCGGAGTGACTCAGGAGTGAATTGGGGTGGCTGAAGTGACTCAGGAGTGTCTGGGGAATGATTCGGGATTGAATGGGGTGTAACTTGAGTGGAGTTATTCAAGAGTGAATGTGGAGTGACAGGTGAATATGGTTTGAGTGGAGAGTGAATTGGGAGTGACTCAGGAGTGAATTGGGGTGGCTGAAGTGATTAAGGAGTGACTGGGGAATGACTCGGGAGTGAATGGGGAGTAACTTGGGACTGAATTTATTCAAGAGAGAATGTGGAGTGACAGGTGATCATGGGATGCGTGGAGAGTGAGTGTGGAGTGACTGGTGAATATGGAATGAGTGGAGAGTCAATTTGAATTGACTCAGGAGAGAATTGGAGTGACTGCTATTCAAGCATTCATTTATTTATTTGAAGACACTGTCGAGGCGTTACTGAAAAGCTTGAAACTCGGTTCTGCTTCTGGGAGAGATGGCATATCTCCGTTGCACCTTATAGATCTTGTGTTTGTGTCAGCTGGGCATTCGAAAAAGAGATTATTTACATCTTTAACTAATCTCTGCAATTTCGTGTTGAATGGGAAATTAAATCCAATGATTCGTAAATATATTTAGGTATGGATTAAATTAACCTTCCACGTACGAACAATTTTATTGAAGAAGAAATCTGGAAAAATGATTTGGAAAAAAAAAATTATGAAAAAAATTTTGGAAAAAAAAAATGAAGTGATCTGAAAATAAATTTAAATAGACTTTTTTAAAAATAAGAAGGGAAAGGTAATTACTGAAAAATTTCAAAAATTAAAAAAAAATTAGAAATTGGGAAAAAAATTTAATTTTTGAAAAAAATGAAAATAGTTTGAAAACAAATTTCAGAAAAAATTTTTTTGAAAAAATAATTACGGAAAAATAATTTTTGAAAAATTAAAAGAATGCAAAACAAATGTTAAAAAATTTGAAAAATAAACTGAAAAAAAATTTGGAATAAAAATTGGAATAAAAACAAAAAAATTTGGAAATAATTTTTGGAAAAAGAAATTTTGAAAAAAAAAAAATTGAGGAAAAAACTTTGAAAAAAATAATTATTGAAAAATATTCTGGCAAAAATACTGAAGTGACTTGAAAAATAAATTAAAAATTCTTAAAAGAAAAAAATTTGGAAAAAAATATTTTGAGAAAATGAAAAATTTCAAGATTTAGAGAAATTTTAAAAATATGAAAAACACATTTTGGAAAAAAATTGAAAAAGAAATGAAAAAGAGAATTTGGAAAAAAATTTGAAAATGGAGTGAATGGAGAGTAACTTGGGAGTGGAGTGAGTGACTAGAAAGAGTGACTGAATGTGGAGTGTCAGGTGAATATGTAGTGATTTGAGAGTGAATTGGGAGTGACTCAGGAGTGAATTGGAGTGACTAGAGTTACTTGGTTGTGAATTTGAGTTACTGTGGAGTGACTCGGGAATGAATGGATAGTAAATTGAGTGTGTATTGAGTGACTAAAGAGTGAATGTGGAGTGTCAGGTGTATAAAAATGAGATGTGAATGAATTGGGAGTGACGGATGCGTCAAATTGAGTGACTGGATTGATTCAGGAGTGAATTGGAGAGTAACGTGTGGAGTGACGAAGGAGTGAAAGTGAAGTGACAGGTGGATATGGAGTGATTGTAGAGTGAAATGGGAGTGACTCATGAGGGAATTGGAGTGACTCAAGAGTGAATTGGTGTTACTGTGGAATGACTCAGGAGTAACTCGGGGGTGAATGGAGAGTAACTTGGGAGTGGAGTGACTAAAGGTAGAATGTGGAATGTCAGGTGAATGAAAATGATTTGAGAGGTAATTGGGAGTGACTCAGGAGTGAATTGGAGAGTTACTTGTGGTGGAGTGTCGAAGGAGTGAATGTGGAGTGACAGGTGAATATGGAGTATTTGGAGTGTGAATTGGGAGTGACTCAATAGTGAATTAAAGTGAATCAGGAGCGAATTGAAGATACTGTGGAATTACTCAGGAGGGATTCGGGAGTAAATGGAGAGTAACTTGTGTGTGGGGTTACTAAAGAGTGAATGTGTAGTGTCAGGTGAATGAAAATGAGTGGAGAGTGAATTGGGAGTGACTTAGGAGTGAATTGGAGTGACTGGAATGACTCAGGATTGAATTGGAGACCGTGGAGTGACTCGGGACTCAATGGAGTGTAACTTGGGAGTGGAGCGACTAAAGAGTGAATGTGGAATGAGTGGAGGGTGAATTGGGAGTGGCTCAAGAGTTAATTGGAGTGACTTTTGTGTGACTGGGAGTGACTCAGTGGTGCCTGCGAGTGACTTTGTGGTGTCTGGGGAGTGAGTCGGGATTGAGTGGAGAGTAACATGAGAGTGGAGTGACAAAAGAATGAATGTGGTTTGACAGGTGAATATGGTATGAATGGAGAGTGAATTGGGAGTGACTCAGGAGTGAACTGGGGTGGCTGAAGTGATTAAGGATTGACTGGGGAATGACTCGGTAGTGAATGGGGAGTAACTTGGGACTGTATTTATTCAGGAGTGAATGTGGAGTGACAGGTGAATATGGAATGAGTGGAGAGTGAATTTGGATAGAATCAGGAGTGAATTGGAGTGACTGCTATTCATGCATTCATTTATTTATTTGAAGACACTGTCGAGGCGTTACTGAAAAGCTTCAAACACGGTTCTGCTTCTGGGAGAGATGGCATACCTCCGCAGCACCTTATAGATCTTGTGTTTGTGTCTGCTGGGGATTCCAGAAAGAGGTTACTTACATCTGTAACGAATCTCCGCAATTTCGTGTTGAATGGGAAATTAAATCCAATAATTCCATAATTATGAATATGAATTAAATTAACCTTCCACGTACGAACAATTTTATTGAAGAAGAAAGAAACCTGGAAAAAAAATTTGGAACAAAAAAATTTATGAAAAAAATTTTTGAAAAACAAAAATGAAGTGATCTGAAAATAATTTTAAAAAGAATTTTTTCTTTAAATAATTGGGGAAAGGTAATTTTTAAAAAATTTGAAAATTTAAAATATGGGAAAAAATTTAATTTTTGAAAAAAATTAAAGTAATTTGAAAACAAATTTTAGAAAAAAATTGTTTTTGAAAAAATGATTACGGAAAAATAACTTTTGCAAAAATAAAAGAATGCAAAAAATATTTTAAAAAATTTGAAAAATGAACTGAAAAAAATTTTGCAATAAAAATTGGAATAAAAACAAAAAAATTTGGAAATAAATTTTGGAAAATGAAATTTTGAAAAAAAATTGAGGAAAAAACTTTGAAAAAAATTCTGGAAAAAATACTGAAGTGTTTTGAAAAATAAATTAAAAATTCTTAAAAGAAAGAAATTTGGAAAAAAATATTTTGAAAAATGAAAAAGTTCAAGATGTAGAGAAATTTTAAAAATATGAAAAACACATTTTGGAAAATAAATTGGAAAAGAAATGAAAAAGAGAATTTGGAAAAAAATTTGAAAATGGAGTGAATGGAGAGTAACTTGGGAGTGGAGTGAGTGACTTGAAACAGTGACTGAATGTGGAGTGTCAGGTGAATATGTAGTGATTTGAGAGTGAATTGGGAGTGACTCAGGAGTGAATTGCAGTGACTAGAGTTACTTGGGTGTGAATTTGAGTTACTGTGGAGTGACTCGGGAATGAATGGATAGTAAATTGAATGTGTATTGAGTGACTAAAGAGTGAATGTGGAGTGTCAGGTGTATAAAAATGAGATGTGAATGAATTGGGAGTGACGGATGAGTCAAATTGAGTGACTGGATTGATTCAGGAGTGAATTGGAGAGTAACGTGTGGAGTGACGAAATAGTGAAAGTGAAGTGACAGGTGGATATGGAGTGATTGTAGAGTGAAATGGGAGTGACTCATGAGGGAATTGGAGTGACTCAAGAGTGAATTGGTGTTACTGTGGAATGACTCAGGAGTAACTCGGGGGTGAATGGAGAGTAACTTGGGTGTGGAGTGACTAAAGGTAGAATGTGGAATGTCAGGTGAATGAAAATGATTTGAGAGGTAATTGGGAGTGACTCAGGAGTGAATTGGAGAGTTACTTGTGGTGGAGTGTCGAAGGAATGTGGAGTGACAGGTGAATATGGAGTATTTGGAGTGTGAATTGGGAGTGACTCAATAGTGAATTAAAGTGAATCAGGAGCGAATTGAAGATACTGTGGAATGACTCAGGAGGGATTCGGGAGTAAATGGAGAGTAACTTGTGAGTGGGGTTACTAAAGAGTGAATGTGTAGTGTCAGGTGAATGAAAATGAGTGGAGAGTGAATTGGGAGTGACTTAGGAGTGAATTGGAGTGACTGGAATGACTCAGGATTGAATTGGAGACCGTGGAGTGACTCGGGACTCAATGGAGTGTAACTTGGGAGTGGAGCGACTAAAGAGTGAATGTGGAATGAGTGGAGGGTGAATTGGGAGTGGCTCAAGAGTTAATTGGAGTGACTTTTGTGTGACTGGGAGTGACTCAGTGGTGCCTGCGAGTGACTTTGTGGTGTCTGGGGAGTGAGTCGGGATTGAGTGGAGAGTAACTTGAGAGTGGAGTGACAAAAGAATGAATGTGGTTTGACAGGTGAATATGGTATGAATGGAGAGTGAATTGGGAGTGACTCAGGAGTGAACTGGGGTGGCTGAAGTGATTAAGGATTGACTGGGGAATGACTCGGTAGTGAATGGGGAGTAACTTGGGACTGAATTTATTCAGGAGTGAATGTGGAGTGACAGGTGAATATGGAATGAGTGGAGAGTGAATTTGGATTGAATCAGGAGTGAATAGGAGTGACTGCTATTCATGCATTCATTTATTTATTTGAAGACACTGTCGAGGCGTTACTGAAAAGCTTCAAACACGGTTCTGCTTCTGGGAGAGATGGCATACCTCCGCAGCACCTTATAGTTCTTGTGTTTGTGTCTGCTGGGGATTCCAGAAAGAGGTTACTTACATCTGTAACGAATCTCCGCAATTTCGTGTTGAATGGGAAATTAAATCCAATAATTCCATAAATATATTTATGTAGGAATTAAATTAACCTTCCACGTACGAACAATTTTATTGAAGAAGAAAGATACCTGGAAAAAAAATTTGGAACAAAAAAATTTATGAAAAAAATTTTTGAAAAACAAAAATGAAGTGATCTGAAAATAATTTTAAAAAGAATTTTTTCTTTAAATAATTGGGGAAAGGTAATTTTTAAAAAATTTGAAAATTTAAAATATGGGAAAAAATTTAATTTTTGAAAAAAATTAAAGTAATTTGAAAACAAATTTTAGAAAAAAATTGTTTTTGAAAAAATGATTACGGAAAAATAACTTTTGAAAAATTAAAAGAATGCAAAAAATATTTTAAAAAATTTGAAAAATGAACTGAAAAAAATTTTGCAATAAAAATTGGAATAAAAACAAAAAAATTTGGAAATAAATTTTGGAAAATGAAAGTTTGAAAAAAAAAATTGAGGAAAAAACTTTGAAAAAAATAATTATTGAAAAAAATTCTGGAAAAAATACTGAAGTGTTTTGAAAAATAAATTAAAAATTCTTAAAAGAAAGAAATTTGGAAAAAAATATTTTGAAAAATGAAAAAGTTCAAGATGTAGAGAAATTTTAAAAATATGAAAAACACATTTTGGAAAAAAAAATTGGAAAAGAAATGAAAAAGAGAATTTGGAAAAAAATTTGAAAATGGAGTGAATGGAGAGTAACTTGGGAGTGGAGTGAGTGACTTGAAAGAGTGACTGAATGTGGAGTGTCAGGTGAATATGTAGTGATTTGAGAGTGAATTGGGAGTGACTCAGGAGTGAATTGCAGTGACTAGAGTTACTTGGGTGTGAATTTGAGTTACTGTGGAGTGACTCGGGAATGAATGGATAGTAAATTGAGTGTGTATTGAGTGACTAAAGAGTGAATGTGGAGTGTCAGGTGTATAAAAATGAGATGTGAATGAATTGGGAGTGACGGATGAGTCAAATTGAGTGACTGGATTGATTCAGGAGTGAATTGGAGAGTAACGTGTGGAGTGACGAAGGAGTGAAAGTGAAGTGACAGGTGGATATGGAGTGATTGTAGAGTGAAATGGGAGTGACTCATGAGAGAATTGGAGTGACTCAAGAGTGAATTGGTGTTACTGTGGAATGACTCAGGAGTAACTCGGGGGTGAATGGAGAGTAACTTGGGAGTGGAGTGACTAAAGGTAGAATGTGGAATGTCAGGTGAATGAAAATGATTTGAGAGGTAATTGGGAGTGACTCAGGAGTGAATTGGACAGTTACATGTGGTGGAGTGTTGAAGGAGTGAATGTGGAGTGACAGGTGAATATGGAGTATTTGGAGTGTGAATTGGGAGTGACTCAATAGTGAATTAAAGTGAATCAGGAGCGAATTGAAGTTACTGTGGAATGACTCAGGAGGGATTCGGGAGTGAATGGAGAGTAACTTGTGAGTGGGGTTACTAAAGAGTGAATGTGGAGTGTCAGGTGAATGAAAATGAGTGGAGAGTGAATTGGGAGTGACTTAGGAGTGAATTGGAGTGACTGGAATGACTCAGGATTGAATTGGAGACCGTGGAGTGACTCGGGACTCAATGGAGTGTAACTTGGGAGTGGAGAGACTAAAGAGTGAATGTGGAATGAGTGGAGAGTGAATTGGGAGTGGCTCAAGAGTTAATTGGAGTGACTTTTGTGTGACTGGGAGTGACTCAGTGGTGCCTGCGAGTGACTTTGTGGTGTCTGGGGAGTGAGTCGGGATTGAGTGGAGAGTAACTTGAGAGTGGAGTGACAAAAGAATGAATGTGGTTTGACAGGTGAATATGGTATGAATGGAGAGTGAATTGGGAGTGACTCAGGAGTGAACTGGGATGGCTGAAGTGATTAAGGAGTGACTGGGGAATGACTCGGTAGTGAATGGGGAGTAACTTGGGACTGAATTTATTCAGGAGTGAATGTGGAGTGACAGGTGAATATGGAATGAGTGGAGAGTGAATTTGGATTGAATCAGGAGTGAATTGGAGTGACTGCTATTCATGCATTCATTTATTTATTTGAAGACACTGTCAAGGTGTTACTGAAAAGCTTCAAACACGGTTCTGCTTCTGGGAGAGATGGCATACCTCCGCAGCACCTTATAGTTCTTGTGTTTGTCTCTGCTGGGGATTCCAGAAATAGGTTACTTACATCTGTAACGAATCTCCGCAATTTCCTGTTGAATGGGAAATTAAATCCAATAATTCATAAATATATTTATGTATGAATTAAATTAACCTTCCACGTACGAACAATTTTATTGAAGAAGAAAGAAATCTGGAAAAAAAATTTGGAACAAACAAATTTATGAAAAAAATTTTTGAAAAACAAAAATGAAGTGATCTGAAAATAATTTTAAAAAGAATTTTTTCTTTAAATAATTGGGGAAAGGTAATTTTTAAAAAAATTGAAAATTTAGGATATGAGAAAAAATTTAATTTTTGAAAAAAATGAAAATAATTTGAAATCAAATTTTAGAAAAAAATTTTTTTTGAAAAAATAATTACGGAAAAATAACTTTTCAAAAATTAAAAGAATGCAAAAGAAATTTTAAAAAATTTGAAAAATAAACTGAAAAAAATTTTGGAATAAAAATTGGAATAAAAACAAAAAAATTTGGAAATAATTTTGGAAAAAGAAATTTTGAAAAAAAAAATAGAGGAAAAAACTTTGAAAAAAATAATTATTGAAAAAAATTCTAGAAAAAATACTGAAGTGTTTTGAAAAATAAATTAAAAATTCTTAAAAGAAAGAAATTTGGAAAAAAATATTTTGAAAAATGAAAAAGTTCAAGATTTA
Source organism: Periplaneta americana (assembly GCF_040183065.1). NCBI lineage: Eukaryota > Metazoa > Arthropoda > Insecta > Blattodea > Blattidae > Periplaneta > Periplaneta americana. The sequence continues at coordinate 181,168,381 of NC_091126.1, forward strand.
GAGAAATTTTAAAAATATGAAAAACACATTTTGGAAAAAAATTGGAAAAGAAATGAAAAAGAGAATTTGGAAAAAAATTTGAAAATGGAGTGAATGGAGAGTAACTTGGGAGTGGAGTGAGTGACTAGAAAGAGTGACTGAATGTGGAGTGTCAGGTGAATATGTAGTGATTTGGGAGTGAATTGGGAGTGACTCAGGAGTGAATTGCAGTGACTAGAGTTACTTGGGTGTGAATTTGAGTTACTGTGGAGTGACTCGGGAATGAATGGATAGTAACTTGAGTGTGTATTGAGTGACTAAAGAGTGAATGTGGAGTGTCAGGTGTATAAACATGAAATGTGAATGAATTGGGAGTGACGGATGAGTCAAATTGAGTGACTGGATTGATTCAGGAGTGAATTGGAGAGTAACGTGTGGAGTGACGGAGTGAAAGTGAAGTGACAGGTGGATATGGAGTGATTGGAGAGTGAAATGGGAGTGACTCATGAGGGAATTGGAGAGACTCAAGAGTGAATTGGTGTTACTGTGGAATGACTCAGGAGTAACTCGGGGGTGAATGGAGAGTAACTTGGGAGTGGAGTGACTAAAGGTAGAATGTGGAATGTCAGGTGAATGAAAATGATTTGAGAGGTAATTGGGAGTGACTCAGGAGTGAATTGGAGAGTTACTTGTAGTGGAGTGTCGAAGGAGTGAATGTGGAGTGACAGGTGAATATGGAGTATTTGGAGTGTGAATTGGGAGTGACTCAATAGTGAATTAAAGTGAATCAGGAGCGAATTGAAGTTACTGTGGAATGACTCAGGAGGGATTCGGGAGTGAATGGAGAGTAACTTGTGAGTGGGGTTACTAAAGAGTGAATGTGGAGTCAGGTCAATGAAAATTAGTGGAGAGTGAATTGGGAGTGAATTGGAGTGACTGGAATGACTCAGGATTGAATTGGAGACCGTGGAGTGACTCGGTACTCAATGGAGTGTAACTTGGGAGTGGAGTGACTAAAGAGTGAATGTGGAATGACTGAGGTGAATATGGAATGAGTGGAGAGTGAATTGGGAGTGGCTCAAGAGTTAATTGGAGTGACTTTTGTGTAACTAGGAGTGACTCAGTGGTGCCTGCGAGTGACTTTGTGGTGTCTGGGGTGTAAGTCGGGATAGAGTGGAGAGTAACTTGAGAGTGGAGTGACAAAAAATGAATGTGGTTTGACAGGTGAATATGGTATGAATGGAGAGTGAATTGGGAGTGACTCAGGAGTGAACTGGGGTGGCTGAAGTGATTAAGGAATGACTGGGGAATGACTCGGTAGTGAATGGGAAGTAACTTGGGACTGAATTTATTCAGGAGTGAATGTGGAGTGACAGGTGAATATGGAATGAGTGGAGAGTGAATTTGGATTGACTCAGGAGTGAATTGGAGTGACTGCTATTCATGCATTCATTTATTTATTTGAAGACACTGTCGAGGCGTTACTGAAGAGTTTCAAACATGGTTCTGCTTCTGGGAGAGATGGCATACCTCCGCAGCACCTTATAGATCTTGTGTTTGTGTCAGCTGGGGATTCCAGAAAGAGGTTACTTACATCTTTAACGAATCTCCGCAATTTCGTGTTGAATGAGAAATTAAATCCAATAATTCATAAATATATTTATGTATGAATTAAATTAACCTTCCACGTACGAACAATTTTATTGAAGAAGAAAGAAATCTGGAAAAAAAATTTGGAACAAAAAAAATTTATGAAAAAAATTTTTGAAAAACAAGAATGAAGTCATCAGAAAATAATTTTAAATAGATTTTTTTCTTTAAATAATTGGGGAAAGGTAATTTTTTAAAAATTTGAAAAATTAAAATATGAGAAAAAATTTAATTTTTGAAAAAATGAAAGTAATTTGAAAACAAATTTTAGAAAAATTTTTTTTGAAAAAATAATTACGGAAAAATAACTTTTCAAAAATTAAAAGAATGCAAAAGAAATTTTAAAAAATTTGAAAAATGAACTGAAAAAAATTTTGCAATAAAAATTGGAATAAAAACAAAAAAATTTGGAAATAAATTTTGGAAAATGAAAGTTTGAAAAAAAAATTGAGGAAAAAACTTTGAAAAAAATAATTATTGAAAAAAATTCTGGAAAAAATACTGAAGTGTTTTGAAAAATAAATTAAAAATTCTTAAAAGAAAGAAATTTGGAAAAAAATATTTTGAAAAATGAAAAAGTTCAAGATGTAGAGAAATTTTAAAAATATGAAAAACACATTTTGGAAAAAAAAATTGGAAAAGAAATGAAAAAGAGAATTTGGAAAAAAATTTGAAAATGGAGTGAATGGAGAGTAACTTGGGAGTGGAGTGAGTGACTTGAAACAGTGACTGAATGTGGAGTGTCAGGTGAATATGTAGTGATTTGAGAGTGAATTGGGAGTGACTCAGGAGTGAATTGCAGTGACTAGAGTTACTTGGGTGTGAATTTGAGTTACTGTGGAGTGACTCGGGAATGAATGGATAGTAAATTGAGTGTGTATTGAGTGACTAAAGAGTGAATGTGGAGTGTCAGGTGTATAAAAATGAGATGTGAATGAATTGGGAGTGACGGATGAGTCAAATTGAGTGACTGGATTGATTCAGGAGTGAATTGGAGAGTAACGTGTGGAGTGACGAAGGAGTGAAAGTGAAGTGACAGGTGGATATGGAGTGATTGTAGAGTGAAATGGGAGTGACTCATGAGAGAATTGGAGTGACTCAAGAGTGAATTGGTGTTACTGTGGAATGACTCAGGAGTAACTCGGGGGTGAATGGAGAGTAACTTGGGAGTGGAGTGACTAAAGGTAGAATGTGGAATGTCAGGTGAATGAAAATGATTTGAGAGGTAATTGGGAGTGACTCAGGAGTGAATTGGACAGTTACATGTGGTGGAGTGTTGAAGGAGTGAATGTGGAGTGACAGGTGAATATGGAGTATTTGGAGTGTGAATTGGGAGTGACTCAATAGTGAATTAAAGTGAATCAGGAGCGAATTGAAGTTACTGTGGAATGACTCAGGAGGGATTCGGGAGTGAATGGAGAGTAACTTGTGAGTGGGGTTACTAAAGAGTGAATGTGGAGTGTCAGGTGAATGAAAATGAGTGGAGAGTGAATTGGGAGTGACTTAGGAGTGAATTGGAGTGACTGGAATGACTCAGGATTGAATTGGAGACCGTGGAGTGACTCGGGACTCAATGGAGTGTAACTTGGGAGTGGAGAGACTAAAGAGTGAATGTGGAATGAGTGGAGAGTGAATTGGGAGTGGCTCAAGAGTTAATTGGAGTGACTTTTGTGTGACTGGGAGTGACTCAGTGGTGCCTGCGAGTGACTTTGTGGTGTCTGGGGAGTGAGTCGGGATTGAGTGGAGAGTAACTTGAGAGTGGAGTGACAAAAGAATGAATGTGGTTTGACAGGTGAATATGGTATGAATGGAGAGTGAATTGGGAGTGACTCAGGAGTGAACTGGGATGGCTGAAGTGATTAAGGAGTGACTGGGGAATGACTCGGTAGTGAATGGGGAGTAACTTGGGACTGAATTTATTCAGGAGTGAATGTGGAGTGACAGGTGAATATGGAATGAGTGGAGAGTGAATTTGGATTGAATCAGGAGTGAATTGGAGTGACTGCTATTCATGCATTCATTTATTTATTTGAAGACACTGTCAAGGTGTTACTGAAAAGCTTCAAACACGGTTCTGCTTCTGGGAGAGATGGCATACCTCCGCAGCACCTTATAGTTCTTGTGTTTGTCTCTGCTGGGGATTCCAGAAATAGGTTACTTACATCTGTAACGAATCTCCGCAATTTCCTGTTGAATGGGAAATTAAATCCAATAATTCATAAATATATTTATGTATGAATTAAATTAACCTTCCACGTACGAACAATTTTATTGAAGAAGAAAGAAATCTGGAAAAAAAATTTGGAACAAACAAATTTATGAAAAAAATTTTTGAAAAACAAAAATGAAGTGATCTGAAAATAATTTTAAAAAGAATTTTTTCTTTAAATAATTGGGGAAAGGTAATTTTTAAAAAAATTGAAAATTTAGGATATGAGAAAAAATTTAATTTTTGAAAAAAATGAAAATAATTTGAAATCAAATTTTAGAAAAAAATTTTTTTTGAAAAAATAATTACGGAAAAATAACTTTTCAAAAATTAAAAGAATGCAAAAGAAATTTTAAAAAATTTGAAAAATAAACTGAAAAAAATTTTGGAATAAAAATTGGAATAAAAACAAAAAAATTTGGAAATAATTTTGGAAAAAGAAATTTTGAAAAAAAAAAATAGAGGAAAAAACTTTGAAAAAAATAATTATTGAAAAAAATTCTAGAAAAAATACTGAAGTGTTTTGAAAAATAAATTAAAAATTCTTAAAAGAAAGAAATTTGGAAAAAAATATTTTGAAAAATGAAAAAGTTCAAGATTTAGAGAAATTTTAAAAATATGAAAAACACATTTTGGAAAAAAATTGGAAAAGAAATTAAAAAGAGAATTTGGAAAAAAATTTGAAAATGGAGTGAATGGAGAGTAACTTGGGAGTGGAGTGAGTGACTTGAAACAGTGACTGAATGTGGAGTGTCAGGTGAATATGTAGTGATTTGAGAGTGAATTGGGAGTGACTCAGGAGTGAATTGCAGTGACTAGAGTTACTTGGGTGTGAATTTGAGTTACTGTGGAGTGACTCGGGAATGAATGGATAGTAAATTGAATGTGTATTGAGTGACTAAAGAGTGAATGTGGAGTGTCAGGTGTATAAAAATGAGATGTGAATGAATTGGGAGTGACGGATGAGTCAAATTGAGTGACTGGATTGATTCAGGAGTGAATTGGAGGGTAACGTGTGGAGTGACGAAGGAGTGAAAGTGAAGTGACAGGTGGATATGGAGTGATTGTAGAGTGAAATGGGAGTGACTCATGAGGTAATTGGAGTGACTCAAGAGTGAATTGGTGTTACTGTGGAATGACTCAGGAGTAACTCGGGGGTGAATGGAGAGTAACTTGGGAGTGGAGTGACTAAAGGTAGAATGTGGAATGTCAGGTGAATGAAAATGATTTGAGAGGTAATTGGGAGTGACTCAGGAGTGAATTGGAGAGTTACTTGTGGTGGAGTGTCGAAGGAGTGAATGTGGAGTGACAGGTGAATATGGAGTATTTGGAGTGTGAATTGGGAATGACTCAATAGTGAATTAAAGTGAATCAAGAGCGAATAGAAGTTACTGTGGAATGACTCAGGAGGGATTCGGGAGTGAATGGAGAGTAACTTGTGTGTGGAGTTACTAAAGAGTGAATGTGGAGTGTCAGGTGAATGAAAATGAGTGGAGAGTGAATTGGAGTCACTGGAATGACTCAGGATTGAATTGGAGACCGTTGAGTGACTCGGGACTCAATGGAGTGTAACTTGGGAGTGGAGTGACTAAAGAGTGAATGTGGAATGACTGAAGTGAATGTGGAATGAGTGGAGAGTGAATTGGGAGTGGCTCAAGAGTTAATTGGAGCGACTTTTGTGTGACTAGGAGTGACTCAGTGGTGCCTGCGAGTGACTTTGTGGTGTCTGGGGAGTGAGTCGGGATTGAGTGGAGAGTAACTTGAGAGTGGAGTGACAAAAGAATGAATGTGGTTTGACAGGTGAATATGGTATGAATGGAGAGTGAATTGGGAGTGACTCAGGAGTGAACTGGGGTGGCTGAAGTGATTAAGGAGTGACTGGGGAATGACTCGGTAGTGAATGGGGAGTAACTTGGGACTGAATTTATTCAGGAGTGAATGTGGAGTGACAGGTGAATATGGAATGAGTGGAGAGTGAATTTGGATTGACTCAGGAGTGAATTGGAGTGACTGCTAATCATGCATTCATTTATTTATTTGAAGACACTGTCGAGGCGTTACTGAAAAGCTTCAAACACGGTTCTGCTTCTGGGAGAGATGGCATACCTCCGCAGCACCTTATAGATCTTGTGTTTGTGTCAGCTGGGGATTCCAGAAAGAGATTACTTACATCTTTAACGAATCTCCGCAATTTCGTGTTCAATGGGAAATTAAATCCAATAATTCATAAATATATTTATGTATGAATTAAATTAACATTCCACGTACGAACAATTTTATTGAAGAAAGAAATCTGGAAAAAAAATTTGGAAAAAAAAATTTTATGAAAAAAATTTTTGAAAAACAAAAATGAAATGATCTGAAAATAATTTTAAAAAGGATTTTTTCTTTAAATAATTGGAGAAAGGTAATTTTTTTAAAATTTGAAAATTTAGAATATGGGAAAAAATTTAATTTTTGAAAAAAAAAATGAAAGTAATTTGAAAACAAATTTTAGAATAAAATTTTTTTTGAAAAGATAATTACGGAAAGATAATTGTTTATACATTTAAAAAAATGTAAAACAATTTAAAATTTCGAAAAAATAATTTGAAAAAAATTTTGGAAAAAAATTTGGTATAAAACAAAAAAATTTGAAAAGAAATTTTGAAGAAAAAAATCGAAAAATAAAACTGAAAAAAATAATTTTTGAAAAAAAATTCTGGAGAAAATACTGAAGTGTTTTGAAAAATAAATTAAAAATTCTTGAAAGAAAGAAATTTGGAAAAAATATTTTGAAAAATGAAAAATTTCAAGATTTAGAGAAATTTTAGAAATATGAAAAACAGATGTTGGAAAAAAATTGGAGTGTCAAGTGTATAAAAATGAGATGAGAGTGAATTGGGAGTGACGGATGAGTCAATTGGAGTGACTGGAGTGAATGAGGGAGTAACGTGTGGTGGAGTGACGAAGGAGTGAATGTGGAGTGACAGGTGGATATGGAGTGATTGAAGAGTGAAGTAGGAGTGACACAGAAGTGAATTGTAGTGACTGGAGGTACTCAGAAGTGAATTGGAGTTACTGTGGTTTGACTCGGGAGAGAATGGACAGTAATTTGGGAGTGGAGTGACTAAAGAGTGAATGTGGAGTGTCAGGTGTATAAAATGAGTTCAGAGTGAATTGGGGGTTACTGAGGAGTCAATTGAAGTGACTCAGGAGTGAATTGGAGAGTAACGTGTGGTGGAGTGACGCAGAAGTGAATGTGGAGTGACAGGTGAATATTGGGTGATTGGAGAGTGAATTGGGAGTGACTAATGAGTGAATTGGAATGACTCTGGAGTGAATTTGAGTTATTGTGGAATAACTAGGGAGTGAATGAAGAATAACTTGGGAGTGGATTGACTAAAGAGTGAATGTGGAGTGTCAGGTGAACAAAAATGAGTTGAGAGTGAATAGGGTGTGACTGAGGAGTGAAATGGAGTGATTCATGATTGAATTGGAAACTTCGGAGTGACTCGGGAGTTAATGGAGAGTAACTTGGGAGTGGAGTGACTAAAGAGTTTGGAGTGACTGATGTGAACGTGGAATGAGTGGAGTGAATTGGGAGTGAGTCAAGAGTGAATTGGTGTGACTGTAGAGTGACTCAGGAGTTACTCGGGAATGAGTGGAGAGTAACTTCGGAGTGGAGTGGCAAAAATTTTAATTTTTGGAAAAAAATGAAAGTAATTTGAAAAATTTCAGAAAAAATTTTTTTAAATAATTACGGAAAAATAATTTTTAAAAAATTAAAAAAAGAATTTGAAAAAAAAATTTAAAAAATTTGATAAAATGCAGAAAAAATTTTGGAAAGAAATTCGAAAAAATTTTTGAAAACAAAATGGTAATAAAAAAATTTTTCAAAAGAAATTTTGAAAAATAAATTGGAGGAAAAAAAATTTTGAAAAAAAAATTTTTTGAGAAAAATTCTGGAAAAAATACTGAAGTGTTTTGTAAAATAAGTTAAATTATTCTTAAAAGAAAAAATTTGGAAAAATATATTTTGAAAAATTTCAAATAAGGTCTAGAAAAATTTAAGAACACATTTGGGAAAAAAAATGCAAAGAAAATGAAAAAAGAATGTGGAAAAAATAAATCCGAAAAAAAAATTGAAATAACAAATTTCAAAAAAACAAACTAAATAAACTTATACGATATTTTGACTCAGGAGTGGATGGGGAGTGAATATTGAGTGGGGATTTATTCGGGATTTCTGGCGTGACAAGTGTGAATATGGAGTGATTGGGGTGAATATGGAATGAGTGGAGAGTTAATTTGGAGTAACTCAGAAGTGAATTTTTAGTGACTCAGGAGTGACTGAGCAGTGAATTGAGAGTAACTTGTGCTGGAGTGACAGGTGAATATGGAGCAATTGGAGAGAGTTGGGAGTGACTCAGGAGTGAATTGGAGCGACTACGGAGCGACTCATTGACTCGGGAGTGAATGGAGAGTAACTTGAGTGTGGAGTGAGTGACTAAAGAGTGAATGCGGAGTGTCAGTTGTATAAAAATGTGTTGACTGAATTGGGAGTGACCAGAGTGAATTGGAGAGTAACTTGAGGTGGAGTGACGAAGGAGTGAATGTGGAGTAACAGGTGAATATATGATTGAAGAGAGAATTGAGTGAGACTCAGGAGAGAATTGGAGTTACTGTGGAGTGGCTCGGGAGTGAATTAGTTACTTTGGAGTGACTCAGGAGTGAATTGATAGTAATTTGGGAGTGGATTGAGTGACTAAGAGTGAATGTGGAATGTCAGGTGAATGAAAATGATTTGAGAGGTAATTGGGAGTGACTTAGGATTCAATTGGATTGACTGGAGTGACTCAGGAGTGAATTGGAGAGTAACTTGTGATGGAGTGCCGAAGGAGTGAATGTGGAGTGACAGGTGAATATGGAGTAATTGGAGAGTGACTCATGAGTGAATTGGAGTGACTCAGGAGTGAATTGGCGTTACTGTGGAATGTCTCAGGAGTGACTCGGGAGTGAATGGAGAGTAACTTGGGAGTGGAGTGACTAAAGAGTGAATGTGGAGTCTCAGGTCAATAAAATGAGTGGAGAGTGAATTGGGAGTGACTGAGTGAATTGGAGTGACTGGAATGGCTGAGGATTGAATTGGAGACCGTGGAGTGACTCGGGAGTGTAACCTGGGAGTGGAGTGACTAAAGAGTGAATGTGGAATTAATGTAGTGAATTAGGAGTGACGCAAGAGTGAACTGGAGTGACTGGGGAGTGACTCGGAAATGAAGAGTAACTTGGGAGTGGAGTGACAAAGGAGTGAATGTGGATTGACGGGTGAATAAGGAATGAGTGGGGAGCGAATTGGTAGTGACTCAGGAGTGACTGGGGAATGACTCGGGAGTGAATGGTAACTTGGAGCTGAGTTGATTCAGGAGTGAATGCTTAGTGACAGGTGAATATTTGGATGAGTGGAGAGTGAATGTGTGACAGGTGAATATGGAATGTGAGAGTGAATTTGCATTTACTCAGGAGTGAATTGTAGTGACTGCTATTCATGCATTCATTTATTTATTTATTTGAAGACACTGTCAAGGCAGGACTGAAAAGCTTCAAACACGGTTCTGCTTCTGGAAGAGATGGCGTAACTCCGTAGCACCTTATAGATCTTGTGTTTGTGTCAGCTGGGCATTCCAGAAAGAGATTACTTACGTCTTTAACTAATCTCTGCAATTTCGTGTTGAGTGGGAAATTAAATCCAATGATTCATAAATATATTTAGGAATGAATTAAATTAACCTTCCACGTAAGAACACTTTTATTGGCTTTTTTCTTGAGATCGCAAATGACCTACTTTAGCTGGATGGCAAGTGACATACCTCTGCTAGATGGAAAGTGATCTATTTTCCCTCGATGGCAAGTGACTTACGTTCGCTGGCTGGCAAATAACACAATTTCGCTGGAGGGCAAGTGACCTACGTTTACTGAATTGGCAAGTGACCTACTTTCGTTGGATGGAAAGTGACCTACATTGGCTGGATGGCAAGTAACATAATTTCGTTGGAGGGCAAGTGTCCTACTTTTGCTGGCTAGCCAGTGACCTTCTTTCGCTGGATTCCAAGTGACCAACTTTCGCTGGAACGCAAGTGACCTATTTTCAGTCGGTGGCAAGTGACATTCTTTCACTGCTTGGCAAGTGACCTAATTTCGTGAGATGGCAAGTGACCTACATTTGCTGGATGGCAAATGACCTAATTTCGCTGGATGGCAAGAGACTTATTTTTACTCTATGGCAAGTGACCACCTTTCACTAGATTTCACGTGCCCTACTTTCGCTGGATGGCAAGTGAACTAATTACGCTGAATGTCAAGCGACCTACGTTCGATGGATGGCAAGTGACCTATTGTCCCTCAATGGCAAGTGACCTACTTTCGCTAGATGGCAAATGACTTATTTCCTCTAGGTGGCAAGTGACGTACATACGCTAGATGGCAAGTGACCTCTTTCGCTGGTTTTCACGTGCCCTAATTTCGCTGCATGGCAAGTGACCTCCTTTCGCTGGATTTCACGTGACCTATTTTCGCTGGATGGCAAGTGAACTAATTATGCTGAATATAAAGCGACCTACGTTCGATGCCTGGCAAGTGACCTATTTTCCATCAATGGCAAGTGACCTACTTTCGCTAGATGGCAAATGACTTATTTCCTCTAGGTGGCAAGTGACCTATTTTCTCTGGATGGCAAGAGAAATATTTTCCCTCGATGGCAAGTGACGTACGTACGCTGGATGGCAAGTGACCTCTTTCGCTGGTTTTCACGTGCCCTAATTTCGCTGCATGGCAAGTGACCTACTTTCGCTGGATGGCAAGAGACCTATTTTCCCTCGATGTCAAGTGACCTCCTTTCGCTGGATTTCACGTGCCCTATTTTCGCTGGATGGCAAGTGAACTAATTATGCTGAATATAAAGTGACCTACGTTCGATGCCTGGCAAGTGACCTATTTTCCCTCGATGGGAAGTGACCTACTTTCGCTGGATGGCGAGTGAACTACTTTCGCTGGGTGGCAAGTGACCTACTTTAGTTGGATGGCGAGTGATCTATTTTCCCTCGATGGAAAATGACTTTCTTTCGCTGGATGGCAAATGACATAATTTAATTCATTTTAACTGAACTTAATTAAATTAAATTCACTTTAATTAAACAAACGTATTTTAATTGAACTTAAATAATTTCATTCTAATTTAAATTAATGTAATTTTTATTTTTATTTCATTTAATTCAATGTAATTCACTTCATTTTTATTTAATTAACTTTAATTTATTTCAACTTATTTCATTATAATTTATTTTAATCTAGTTTATAATTATTTACTTTATTTTAATTTAATTTATTTTAATTAAGTAGAATTGAATTTGATTTAAGGTACAGAAATTTATTTTAATTTAATTTGATATAATTTATTTTATTTTAACTTAATTTATTTTAAGTTAGTATAGTTAATATTTTTAATTTATTATAATTAATTTATTCGTAATTTAATTTATTTTATTTTAATTTAATTATTGTTTATTCATTTTAATTTGTTTTTCTTTATTTAAAATTGTTTTAATTTAATTTAATTTATTTCTTTTTTTTTTAATTTATTTCCTTCATTCAATTTACTTTACTTTAATTTATTTCAATTTATTTACCTTATATAGAATTTAGTTTAATTTAATTTCATTAATTTTAACTTATTTTCTTTTGATTTAATTTATTTTGTTTTGATTTAATTAATTTTCTTTTAAGTCATTTTATTTTAATTTAGTTCATTTTAATTTTATTTCATTTATTTCAGTTTAATTTAATCTAATATATTTTTATTTAATTTATTTTACTTTAATTTAATTTACTTTATTTTAACTTAATTTATTTAATATAAATTGAATTGAATTTGATTTATTTTATATTAACTTAATATATTTTATTTTTTTTAAATTTTATTTGTTCATATTTAAATTAATTTATATTAATTTATTTTTGTTCAATTCATTTAAATTATTTTACCTTATTTCAACTTATTATTCGCTGCAGATATCAGATTTTGTTTTGCTACACATACAGTGGACTTATGGCAACGAGAATGTTGGCAGAATAGGGGTTGGTATGTTTTTCTCCAAAATCAGAATTATGGCGGCAGGAATGTTGGCAAAATAGGGGTTGGTATTTTTTTTCTCGAAAATCGGCTAGTGTTTGGGACTCCCATTTTCATGCTACTGTACTCGGAGGGAATACAACACCGCATCCCATTCCTTGATGTCGCCATTATTTCCAGAGATTAGTGACAAACTTTTTAGACAGGCCAAAAAAACAAACTAGGAAAAGGTGCAATGGATTTGCTCGATTTTACTGGTGATTAGTAGTAAACATGCTGGGAGGCTACAGTGAAAATGACGGGTGTCTGAGGCCCTTCGTTCTCCTTGGGTCTGTTTCGGAAATTCAAAATTACCGTTTTTTGAAAATTTCCTGGTCTCTACCGTCCGTATGCCTGGAGCAGAGTGTTGCACTTTACAGATGGAGTTCGAGGAGCTCTATTCGTCGCACTTATCAGATTTGTTCTCGCAGCACATACGGTGGAGTTATAGCGGCGAGAATGTTGGCAGAAAGCCTCGTATTTTTTTCTCGAAAATCAGCTTGTGCTCGGGATTCCCATTTTGATGCTACTGTATTCAGAGGGAATCAAGGTGGAATATAACACCGCATCCTGTTCCTCAATATCGCTATTATTTCCGGAGATTAGAGACTGAAACGTTTTAGGCAGGCCAAAAAATTAAGGCTATGATAAAGTGCAATGGATTTGCTCGATTTTACTGGTGATTAGTAGTAAACATGCGGGGATGATACAGTGAAAAGTGCGGGTGTCTAAGCCCCTTCGTTCTCTTTCTGTAGAGTAAAGCCTGTTTTGGAAAGTCAAAATTTCATTATTAATTTTTTATGTTATTTTAATTTATTTTATTCTATTGATTGAATTTACTTTACTTTATTTTAATTTACTTTTATTAAATTTATTTTAATTTAATTTCGTTCACTTTTATTTATTTTATTTTAATTCAGTTCATTTTCTTTCAATTTACATTATTTTAATGTAATTTAATTTTCATTGCATTTATTTAAATTTAATTTATTTAATTTTATTTTAATTTATTTTATTCTAATTTATTTCATTTTATTCAATTTATTTTATTTAAATTTTAGTGTCTTGTGGTTTGCTAAATTTGAAAGTGTAACGTCTGTTCAACGAGACTACAGTGTTTGGAGAGCTGTGAGTTACAAGTCGATAATGTTAAGGTTTCGCACGTTTGAAGGAACTGGGTCTGTTAGTATCCGACATACTGGTGGCCGTAAGCATGTTTCTGCTGTCAGAACTGCTTGAAAGCAAGTCCCAAGAAAAGGCTCACATGGCTGTCTGCACAGAGATGGCTATGCTATACACAACATATCAACATATTGTTAGAAAATATTGGTTAACTTGTGTGGTAGAGGAGAGCCAATTATGTGGTCTACAGATTCCTCAGACCTGACACCACCCCATTTCTTTGTCTGGAATTTCGTAAAGAACGATGTGTATGTACAGCAAAAAGGGATTTCATAATCTCAGAGCAAAGATTTTCTCAGCTATTGAGAAAGTTATCCCTGCTATGTTAAGACCACACATGGGAGGAATTAGCCTCTAGATAGGAACTGCGTCATGTTCACAATGGGGGCACATTGAGGTCTACTTTGGACAAAACTCTTATTCTTCTAGAATGCATATACAAATTATTTAACAATAAATAGCATCGGTTTTTATTTTATCACGTTTTTATTTTGTCTTCCAGCCTTCAACATAACAGGCAAAGGCCAATTACAATGTTTATGACTTACAACTTACATAATTAATAAAACATAAACTGCTTGTTTTCTCCTCACACTGTTACTCTTGGTGTGTGGCTAAAGCCTCGCACTGAGTGATGCCAGCAGGACAGTCGCTGCAAGTAGCTGCGAGTTGCAGGAAACATCGTATTCAGGCAGCCCAAGCATCTAGCCGAGGATATGACCTGCAAACAATAACAATGTTACAGCTGGAGAAATGCAATATCTTCATGTTTCTAGCGAACATCATCAGAAGAAAGAGAAGATGAAATAGAAAAGAAGACAAAGGAGGAGGTGAGGAAAGTGGAAGGAAAAGAAAAGGGAAACATTAATAACTAGAAAGTGAAAGAGCAGGAAATAAAGAAAAGAGATGAGAAAAGTGAAGGGGGTGAAGACGAAAGGAGGAGGAATGGAAAAAGTGAAGGAGAAGAGGGTGAAGTGAAATAAAATAAAACAACAAAAGAGTACGAAAAGTTGACAGAGTAAAGAGGAGGAGGAAAAGAATGACGTCACTCAGTCATGAGTACCAGCAGACAGAACAGTTGAGAACTGGCTCCTGGGCACAGATCAGTCGTTTAATTCTCCTCTTCATAATACCTATTATTTATTTATTCATTTACTGTACCCACACGCACACCCCCACAGTATATACGTGTTTTCCCTTATTTTTATATTTACTTATTTATTTATAAGCCTGACTCATTATACTGGGTTAGTAGAATTTTCCATCCCTTAATAAGTGGCCACTCCCTGATTTTTGTACCTGAAGTAAATGCACAGGGACTTGCAAGTGCTTGTTCCTATCTCTGGTATATTTATGACTGTTTGGAGTGTTTTGCAGACAGTACGTCTGAGCTACTAAAATCTCAAAATGTCAAGCACAGATGGAATGAAACAGGTGTAATTGCATCTTGTGGCAGATTTTTTAGAAACAAATTTAAGAAAAAAACCGTGGCATGAGAATATTTAGACTCCACCTCCTTTAGAATATGACAAATGGAATTGAAAACTGAAAATTCCCCTCACTCAGTTCTGATAAAGTCAAGTCTGGAATTTTTGTAGGCTCCCAGATACGTGAATTAATGTTAGACAATTATTTGATGCTGTTATATGCGATTCAGGGAAGAATGCTTGGGATAGCTTCAACGTGGTTGTAAATAATTTCTTAGGCAACTTTAAGACCCCAATTACAAGGAAATGATTTAAACTATGTTGGATAACTTCAAAACCTTGGGCTGCAATATGAATGTTGAGGTTCATTTTCTACATTTGCACCTCAATTATTTTCCCGAGAACTTAGGTGCTTTTAGTGAGGAACATGGTGACATCAAAGACATGAAAACTAGATACCAAGGAAAGTGGAGTGTGAATATGATGGCTGATTACTTGCATGCTTAAGAGAGACAATTCTTCAGAAACGCTTTCCAGAAAGTCAAGAAAACGGAAATTTCAAGTGGAGTGAGATGCATACATGGTCAAGGTAAGGTTACATCAGTGTAAACATTATGTTATTCAGTTAATAGTCCTAATTTTGTCACAAACTCTGATTTACACATATTTACAAACATGAACGCAATATATTTGCCCGTAAAAATATTGTTTTTGATATTTTTGTTGATTTGTGAAAAATTCTGATGTGATGGGTCTATTTGGAGGTCAGTTTCGAATTCTGCAGAATCAGTTATCAGATCAAAATCATCGCAAAAAAAGTATTAAAATGCAGCACGGTGTAACGTATATTTGGAACTTCACCTATATGATGATGACAATGATGGTATATTCCTATAACAACCTTTGATTTTGAGTAACACAATGGTATCTCCACTACACTCTTCCAGTCTTTTCAATATATTTGAAGTGTGATTCTTTGTTTTAATTGAAATAATGGTTTATTTAACAATGCTTGCAACTGCAGAGATTATATCAGCATCACTGGTGTGCCGGAATTTTATCCCACAGGAGTTCTTTTACATGCCAGTAAATCTACTGACATGAGTCCTGTTGTATTTAAACACACTTAAATACCATTGACCTGGGCCGGGGTCGAACCCTCAACCTCGAGCACAGAAGGCCAGCACTATACCAACTACGCTACCTAGGCCGACTCTTTGTTTTATTTCTGCAATTATGACATTTTTGCTGACGTACTGCCTGAAACTCATTTCCAGAATGACTCACTGGCATGTTTCTCCACTACTCATTTCCATTTGGATTACCAGGAAAGTAAATTTGATAACTTGCATAATATATGTAAAAATTAGAAAGCTTCCTACAATCAAATGTTTCACAACAATGGATAACAGTAAATTTCCAATACTCATTTCTGAGTAGCAATTCATTTCCAT
Source organism: Periplaneta americana (assembly GCF_040183065.1). NCBI lineage: Eukaryota > Metazoa > Arthropoda > Insecta > Blattodea > Blattidae > Periplaneta > Periplaneta americana. Next base: position 181,184,428 of record NC_091126.1, read on the forward strand.
TTGGGTTATCAGCATAGTAAATTTGATAACTTGTATAAACTATGTAAAAATTAGAATGCTTCCTAAAATCAATGTTTCACAACAATACACATCTGTCAATTTCCACTAATCTTTTCTCTTTGGTTTACCAGTGAAGTAAATTTAATAAACTGCATAAACTGTATAGAAATTAGAATACTTATTTTCTTTTAATTTAAGAAAAACTTTATTATACAATCATGTACAATACAATTGTGCTTAAAAATTATAAATACTGTGCTATAAAAGCACACAAGGAACATGGAGGTTGCAGTCCTATGATTGGCTCTGGCAATATGTAAAAGAAAACAAAAATGTTAAACTTCAAACAACAGCTCTGAATGTCTTTTTCTTTTTAATCTTCTTATTTGACGAGGTGATGGAAGTTGTTCTGGGATGGTATTAAGCAGGTCATTTTGATGGTTAACCAGTGAGTGATGGAGTCATATGTAAGAGGTGTGTAGGATGGATTCAACTGTAGGCACGTTCAAGTCTTTGTGTAGGTTGTCATTGCGGATGTACCAGGGTGCATCCATGATTAGTCGAAGGGCCCGGTTCTGTATTGTCTGAATTCGTCTGATTGGGTAATTGGATGCAGATCCCCATATACCACAGCCATACATCCATAAAGGTCTGATCAATGAGAAATATGTGTCTTTTCAAGTGTACGACAGAGGTGATGAATCCTTCAACAGATGTTTAACTTGATGTAGTTTATGTTGATGTCTTTTCACTAGGTTGCTTATATGTGTATTCCAAGTCAATTTTCTGCTCAAGTACAGACCTGGGTGCCGCACTGACTCAGCATGTGATACTTCTTCACCTTGTAGAGTGTTCGATTGGTTTTCAGTTTTTCTTTCATAGATGAACAGAATAACATTGGATTTGCTAGGGTTCATTTTAACTTTCCATTTGTTACACCATACACCCACTAAATGTAAAAACTGCTGCAATTTATTAGCTGCCATTTCACATGAACCTTTGCAGAGAACAGCAACATCATCTGCAAACTGAGCTGTTGTTAAATTGGCGTCTCTGGGGAAATCAGACACATAAATCAGATAAAGGTAAGGTTCAAGTACACTACCCTGAGGTGCACCTGCTTGAATACTTCTGACCTGGGATACTACATTTTCATACTTCACTGAAAATGTTCTGTTGCAGAAATAGGACTGTAGTATTCTAAATAATGTGTCTGAAACTATTGGTTTTAATTTAAACAAGAGTCCCTCATGCCATACTTTATCGAAGGCTTTTTCGATATCTAAAAACAGACCAAGACAAACAGATTTTTCTTCAAAAGTGTCCAAGATAGTGTCCACTACTCGATGTAGCTGCTGCGGGCAAGAATGTGAAGATCTAAATCCAAATTAAGTGTTGGGAATAGTGGGATTTATTGAATCTAGAAGTCGAGGGAGTAGAAAGCATTCAAAAATCGTGGAAAAAATGGGAAGACTAATAGGGTGATAACTATTGTGATTATATTTAGGTTTCTCAGGTTTTGGAATCATCACAATGATAGCATGTTTCAGTTCTTTGGAAAGTAGGTCAAACGCAGAATGGCATTGTATATTTGAGTTAAAAATACAATGGTCTTTTTCGGAAATGACATAAGCAATGGCTGAACGATTAAATCTTGACCAGAAGCCTTTCTTTTTGTTGGGGTACGTCTTATTGCATTTAAAACGAGCGGCGGTGAAGAATGTAGCAATGGAGTCTTCACTTCATCCAGGATTTCTTATTCAAAGAGTAGTTGAATTAATGGGCTTCTCCCTCATAAGTTTATGATAGTTCGACAACTTTTGGTTGACTAGAAGAAGTAGGATTCCAAAAAATGTGAAAAAGTTTCAAACATCATGAATCCAGCCAGATGGACATTATGAATACTCTGTAGGCCTACACCTAAATTTGTTTAATATATAGATTTCTTTTTTGTATTAACAAAATAATGTTTTATTTAATAATAACAATTATAATGGTTTTTATGCATTAACTTATCTCATTAAAAACATTATGGCAGCAGGAAGAAGTTATGAACATTCTGTATATCAAAATGTTTAATGTTGATATTGTAGTTTTATAGCAAGGGATAAAGTTTTTCTTTAATAAGAACAATAATGATTGGTTATTTTATGTATTTGTCTTATTAAGTGTATTTGATTACATACATCTGTGCAATTATTGTCTCAAAACGTATTATGTCCAACACTTTTTCCTTGAATTTGAAGAACACAATTAAAAAGTGATTTCATTTTTTCATGTTCCTAAAAGTAAGCTTCGAGCATAATAAGCTCACATTTTTCACATTGTTAAAAGTTACCCAGATTAGGAGTAATCAGTTTTTTGTTCTTTCTGTAATTTTTTTTTTGGACATAATATCATTTGAAACGATGCTCCTCATTTTATATCGGATTATATTCGTCACATTCTAAATGCGAAATACTGGTTTCACAACTGCCAGCATAGTTTTAGGGAAGGCTTCTCATGTGATAGTCAAATTACATCACTGGTTCAGGATCAAGCTGAAGAGATAGACAGAGGCGGAAGAATCAATGCGGTTGTTATTGATTTTTCGAAAGCATTTGATCTGGTGTCAAATGACATATTAATAGAAATGTTAAGTAGTCTAGGAATAGATAAAAGAGTGATGCTATGAATCCAAGAATTCTTAACCCTTCGTTAGCCACATTCTTTTCCGTGGCATGCTCAGGGTACAGCTGTATCCCATTGCTGAAATTCAAATTAGTAAGTTCTCTTGACACTCAACTAACATCTAAACTTTGTTTTTAGTTATTCTACGAGTTCTACACTGCAACTAGTAAATAACATTAGTTTAATTGTTACAATATTCATTATAATGTTCGATAATATTAATGTTTCATCTTAGTATGTGAATATTCAGACTGAAACTAACTTACTTACTTACAAATGGCTTTTAAGGAACCCGAAGGTTCATTGCCGCCCTCACATAAGCCCGCCATCGGTCCCTATCCTGTGCAAGATTAAGCCAGTCTCTATCATCATACCCCACCTCCCTCAAATCCATTTTAATATTATCCTCCCATCTACGTCTCGGCCTCCCTAAAGGTCTTTTTCCCTCCGGTCTCCCAACTAACACTCTATATGCATTTCTGGATTCGCCCATACGTGCTACATGCCCTGCCCATCTCAAACGTCTAGATTTAATGTTCCTAATTATGTCAGGTGAAGAATACAATGCGTGCAGTTCTGTGTTGTGTAACTTTCTCCATTCTCCTGTAACTTCATCCCGCTTAGCCCCAAATATTTTCCTAAGCACCTTATTCTCCAGACTGAAACTAACACAAATATTATTTCAAAATCTATACACATCACCATCATCATCATCATCATCATCATCATCATCATCATCACCACCATCACCACCACCACCTTCTTCTTCTTCTTCTTCTTCTTCTTCTTCTTCTTCTTCTTCTTCTTCTGTTGGTTGAATTTACAATTATTTTGGTGACTTTGTCCAAAATCAGATCTACTAATACTATTTCAGAGCACATTTCACGAGCTCTTTCCTTTGGATCTGGCAAATGAGTTATGTGCAGACATTTGTTTTAGTCTTCTCTTTGTTCCGCTTCGTTTTTCAATCTTTCTCTACAAATTATCTACTTGAATGTGCAACATCAGCACCTTCTTCCTCTACATTGGACAATTCCTGCTCCGAATCTGTGCAATGATCGCTTACTGTAATGTGGCCTTCTTCCCCTTCAATTCATCATATGCAGAAGATTCTTCATTCTCAGTAATACTATTGCACCAATTCAATAAAACATCAAAATCCAAAGTTTTCTTAGAATTAAATTTTCTCTTCTTTTTGCTTCTGACATTTGTGAAAAAACGAGCTCTCACAATTTAGCAGCAGCAGTAATAAGTTGTAGAAATATTCACTAATCAGTGAAAAACATAGCTAAAGTTATAACTTAGAAGATTATGTGGTCCTCAATTTCACACACAACAATGACAATTTCAAATCTCGAAGGAAAAATCCCTTTTAGACAGCTTAGCACAAGTGCAGAAATGTTCAGAATTAAACTTACAGAAGAACTAAAATCACTGGGACACACCTGTACCCCATGCGCCTATCGTTGCAACTTAGAAGGCTGTGTGTTCTGTTGGCGCTCATTAAACAACAAACAAATCTTATTTTTACTCATAACAATAAGAATTTAAAATCTGAAAGTAGCACAGATCTGCTCTAGGCAGATATGTGGGAAGGTACCTGAAGTGACACATGAGCAGAAATGTGTATAAAAAGATTTTACAGAACGAAAATACCTGTACTGCATGCCCCTAATGAAGGGTTGAAAGGTAGAACCCAAAGAGTTAGAGTAGGTCACGAAATATCGGAAATTGGAAATGTAAGTCCAGGGGTTCCACAGGGTAGTGTTCTGGAGCCATTACTCTTTATAATATACGTAAATGACTTACGCCAAAATATTACATCCAATGTGAGGCTCTTTGCATTGTCTACAGAGAAATTAGAAATAGTTCAGATGTGGATCCTATTCAAACGAACTTTAATAAAATTCATAACTGGGCCTTAATGCACAGAATGAAGATAAATGGTTCTAAACTACGAATTCAATTGTGTTGTAACTCCGCAAGAACAATATTGTAAATATGTAAATACCTAGGAGTATATTTAAACTTCAAACTTTCTTGGGGAGGGCAGGTTGATAATATTTTGGGTACAGCATGGATGGCACTTCAATTTATTATGAGAATCTTGGAAAAGGCTCGCTCAAATCGAAGAAAATAGCATATCTAACATTAATGTGACGGTTAATGGAATACAGAATTACATGTTGGGATCCCTATAGAATATATCAGCCAAATTCCTTAGAAAGAATCCAGTATAAGGCAGCTAAATTTGTTAAGGTGAAAGAGGACACGGGAATGATACAATAAAAGAACTTAAATGGGAAACACTGCAAAACAGACGCAGAAGAATTAGAATAACATCATTGTATAGAGCACATCTAGGTCAAAAAGCATGGCTAGACATGGCTCAGTTAGACAAGCCAACATACTGTGGTAGGAATGATCATGATTTTAAAATCAAATATAGGAAACAGAAAACGGATGTACTGTAGATAAATTATCATTTTTAGATTGAACTATTAATGATTGGAATTACCTACATGCAGCAGTATTTGAGGACTGTCCTTCCTTAAGGACATTAAAAAATAACAAACAGTTGTGTATAAAGTGTAAATTAAAAAAAAAATATGTTACATTACTTAATGTGACACGTATTTACTTAGCCAGACGAGTTATTCCCTGGGTTTGAATTGTAAATTAGTTTAAAATAGCTTATAAGAGGGTCTTTGACTAGAAATTCTTGTTTTATGTAGTTCTGTTTATAAATATGAGTGTATGGAAAAATAAGGGTATAATTGTTTGTTTTATTTGAATTGCTGTATCAGTGAAGCGAGGTGAGTCGGTCAAGTTACAGTTTACAGTGGCAGTGAATAGTTTCCTACAGTGAAAATTTACAATGTCAATGAAATGTGTTTTATAGTGTCAGTGAAATATGTTCTAAAGTGTCAGTGAAATGTGTTCTATAGTGTCAGTGAAATCTGTTCTATAGTGTCAGTGAAATGTGTTCTAAAGTGTCAGTGAAATGTGTTCTATAGTGTCAGTGAAATGTGTTCTAAAGTGTCAGTGAAATGTGTTTTATAGTGTCAGTGAAATGTGTTCTATAGTGTCAGTGAAATGTGTTCTAAAGTGTCAGTGAAATGTGTTTTATAGTGTCAGTGAAATGTGTTCTATAGTGTCAGTGAAATGTGTTCTAAAGTGTCAGTGAAATGTGTTCTATAGTGTCAGTGAAATGTGTTCTAAAGTGTTAGTGAAATGTGTTCTATAGTGTCAGTTAAATGTGTTCCATAGTGTCAGTCAAATGTGTTCTATAGTGTCAGTGAAATGTGTTCTAAAGTGTCAGTGAAATGTGTTCTAAAGTGTCAGTGAAATGTGTTCTATAGTGTCAGTGAAATGTGTTCTAAAGTGTCAGTGAAATGTGTTCTATAGTGTCAGTGAAATGTGTTCTAAAGTGTCAGTGAAATGTGTTCTAAAGTGTCAGTGAAATGTGTTCTAAAGTGTCAGTGCAGTGAATGAGATGAGAGTGAAGTGAAAGAGTATCAGTACCAAATTAGGTTCACTTATTAATTAGGTTATTTCATAATTTATTGTGTATTGCATTTGGATTGTATATCGTAATTATATATTGTGTATTGTTTTAATCTGTATTAATTGCAATTATTGTGTGTAATTAAGTTACCACCATCGCAGGGTGTTTGTCCACTTTCAGTGTAAATAAATAAATAAATAAATAAATACATGTATTACAATAAGTGGTGTGCACTGTATGTGCACAGTTGAAAATATCTTAGATCATCTTACCATTTTATTTTATAATGATGTACAAAATTTTGTCATCATAGTTCTCAGGCTTCCACTCAATTCAGGGACATGTAGGACTAGGATCTGTCAGCTGCAGTGATTAGCAATCTACAGCAATGTGCATCCTCTGCTGTAACAGCATGAAGTTCTTCTTCAATGAACTGTCTTATATGCGTTTTTAGGCTGTCGCAGTGGAATACTCAAAAGTATACTTGCCAACCTACAGAAATTAAAAATAGAGAGATTGTGATTTACAAGAATAAAACTGCGAAAATACATACCTGTCTTACTGCGCCTCATTGCTTGTTGTTTCTCCAAATGTTCATTTTTCTTTGAGACTAGGCCTATAGCAGTATGCAGAGAAATAGACCTAACCTTGTTTGTACCACTGCTGGCAGGCCTGTCAACCTGTGTTTTTAATGAAGATGCAGGCCTGTCACCCTGTGAATTTATTGCTGAGTCAGGCCTAAGACTTTGTGATGTTACTGCATGGACCCCTGCAAATGGTGTAGACTTACACTTGGGGATTTTGCAAGTGTCCAAACTTGATGTACTTTTTTAATTCTTTATTTCTTCATGCAAGAAGGCGATTAGTGGCTGCCACTGTTCCACCACTCGTTGCAAACATTTGCTTAAGGATGACCAATGAATAGATACATGTTTCAGGATTTTTCTGACAGCAGTGTCATGCAGTTGTTGTAATTCCCTCAACTTGTCTTTTCTTTTTGAGCTTTTCTCTAAATAGAAAAATATGTCTATAATGAATTCATAAACTTTAATTGGTAAATAAGCAGCTGCCTTCTCAGCTGCTAAATTAACAAGGTGGCAAGGGCACCCCATGACAACTAGATTTTCCTTCTTCTTCCTTTAAAACTGCAGCTATGCCATTTTTTTATCCAATTATAATGGGTGCGTTATCGGCACCCAAAACCAAACAATTTGAGAATGGTAACTCATGATATTTGAGGCAGTCAACAACCTTGTGTCTGGCTGATTCTGGCAAGGCAAGAAGACAGAATTTGATTTGATTTATTTCATTATCAAACAAAGTAACAACTATAGGATATAATTTACTGTCACTACTGCCATCTATTGCTATGCTGAATGGTTTTTGTAGTAAAGAAGTATTGATCAAGTTTTTTTGCTTTAATGCAAGCTCACCAACGATAATGGCTTTAATTCCCTATTAGAAGACAGAATTCCCCAGTTACCCTGAAAGACACTCTTGAGACAGGTCAAGAGAGGCGAGATTGAGGAGCTGCACTGTACAAAAATTTGTTCCCTCATTTCGTACTGTATCACTTACGTGAATTGGCTAAATGGGTTACTAGACAGAATGAAAACTAGAGTAGGTTTGTTGGTCAGACAAGTAGCAACACCTTGTTGATCATCATCTCGCATCTGCTTCTATATATTTTTCCTCACCATCTAGTACAGCAAGGTTTCTGATTTTTCCGAAAAAGCTAAATTACTTTATCTTAACACAAATACCATTGGTAAACATAAACATACGAACATAGCAACGCACCTGTACATGTCGTGTAATGTCGAACCAATCCACTCCTCTCACACAGATGGCACACCTGATCCTTCATCCCAAGAGAAGCAAGCAGAATGCTGAGAGAATGCACAGCCGCAGCAGTCAACTGAGGGTCTTTGCATCTTTGGGTTATGACGTACCTGATACATACATAGACATTACATTGTACTAGGGCTAATTCTTGTATTTCACAATTTCCACAACCTTTTCATTTTTAGCCTATTTCTGTTTTCTCATTTCAATTACAGAAGTTAATCACTATTGTTTAAAAACAGGATTCTTGAACATAATCACGAGAGCAACAATGTGATGGAAGTGTGGTGATTATGTTGATATTTAGTTTACTGAGAGTGACAAACACTCATGCTGCAAGAATTGTCTTCTTTATATCGATAGTCGAAGATATTCAACTGATTTGGAAATCATTTAACTTTAACAAGAAATACTTGTAAAATATAAAGACTTTGCATCATTATTTCCTGACTAACTCCCAAGCTTATGTAAAATATTGTCAGAAATTCTACTTTAATTCAATGAACTGCTATTAAATATATTGCACAAATGTTACTTGTCATGTGTATTGGCACTGGTAACTATGTACACTATGAGTATGAGCTTGTTCTGAAATCTGTTTAATGAACTATATTGTATAAAACTTGGTGGCAGCAGTGAACGAAACAAATATTATTTCTTTTATGAAGACAAGAAATTGAAATACCATGAATAAAAAAAATAAAATGGTGGATTTATTTAAAAGAATATGCAAATATACGAGCCTTTGAATTTGCAAGACAATATCACAGTCTAATACTTACAGTCGCGCAACTTCAACACTTTTTTTGCCAACATTCGCGACACTAGCGCCCAAGCAGCAGGCAAGGCACTGGTCATAAGGTTGATACAGTCTCGTTCAGCCAGCACGTGCTTTAAAGTGATGCGAGATGTTATAATAAGTTTTAATCATGCGTCGGAATAAAGGCAATGTGTGCAATGACGAAAATTGCAGTAACAACAAGTTTAAATCTCCGAATTTGTCGTTCTTCAGATTCCCTTAAAGACCAAGAGAAAAGCATAACTCAGTCATAACCAATAATCCATGTATAGTTATCAGGTACCTATCTGTATGTCAGGAAGGAGAGTTTAAATAAAAACAAAGTAAACACCTGTTACAGTATATTATTTTTTTTGCAGAGATCATATGTATAAATGTGTAACCATTCCGATTTTGGATAACGTATCTACAGTTTTTAATGCAAGTAATTCCATAATTTTTGTATTCGTGTTTTTTCTTTATATTTTTCAAAAGTTGAATGTTATATTGCATTCAAATAGGGATAATGGTGTTAATTTTTCAAGAATTCATGGAGTATTGTAATCCTTTTGCAAAATATTCACTTCTTGAATAAATCCAGACTGTGTCGATAAATTTCTGATGTGTTGGTGTAGATTCATGTGGCATACGTATTAGGTTCTCAAGAAATAAAAAAGCCTTTTTAAATTTAATATAAAAAACAATATTTTCTGTAATAATTTGCATGACTGTTATTGGTGTTGATTTTACATTCCCAGTGATTATTTGAGCCGTTCAGAGCAGAAGTGGTGTAAGTCAAAATTAGGTAATGAGGTTTAAAGTAAAAATTCTGTAAAATACAGCACAAAGTAGCAATTAATATATCCTTCGTGCTATTCACTGCCTACTAATAGTTTAAATAAATTCAATATTAACTGCTACTTTGCGCTGTATTTTACAGAATGTTTACTTTAACCCTCATTACCCATTTTTAACTTACACAACTTCTGCTCTGAAAATAAAATTAGGCCTACATTTTCTGAGTTAATTGAAGTTACAATTTTTTCAACAAAGTTGTGTGTTCATTTATTTGTTCTCACCTACGTCATATTAACAGTAAGTGCATGTAAATTACGTATTATATAGGTAGGATAAGTTAAAATTAAGCTTATGTGTGAAAACGGGAAATGTAATGTAAAATGCAGTAAACTTGCCATAAAAATTTAAACCATAACATCAGCACTATTTGTGACTCAAATAATAAAGGAAATACCGGTTCTTAAAAAATGGAAAAATAATGAAATTCATAAATCAAGGTCTATCATATTAAGGTTTAAATCCTCCCCTTTTCTTTATTTTCAAGTTTACCTCAGCGTCCGAGTTTACCCCAATTTTCGGTATGGAAAATAGTTAATTTCTCAGGAAATAGGGAGAGGAGTTCATAACACGATGTACCCTACAATTTTGAAGCTACTAATTTTGACTCTTCTCACAGGAAAATAATATAGAGTTCCAATGATTCATAAATATATTTAGGAATGAACTGAATTAACTGTCCACGTACGAACAATTACATTATTTCAAACCATGATACGTAATCAGGGCCATGATTCAGTTGTAAGGAGCAGAAAGAATTACATTTATTCCTAGCTTATGAAACGTGTAGATTAACTGCGTGTGAAATTCTTTTAGGATTCTAAAGTAAAATTAATAAGGACCATATACACTTACTGTATAGCATAAAAATACAAAATAAATTACGCAAAACCCGTTTTCTGATGTGTTATCATATGTCATGTGCACACTTTTAACTTGCCTGCCACTAGAGGGCTACTGTCGCGCCAGCTGTCAAATGTTGGCATATTTTATACGTATGAGTTGCGCGACTGTAAGTATTAGACTGTGACAATATGGTCCTAAAACGGAAAATGTTTAAGAGACAATTTAATGCATTTAAAGATGCTTATTACGAAAATGAATCTGAAGGAAAAAAGATTGCTATTGCATTCTGTGCAAGAAGCTCAAGATATTTTTGACTCATCCACTGTTACTGACGAGGAGAAGAGACACTATTTTTAGTTCTTAAATGATTTGATGACTATTTATTGCCAGCGACAAATGTTACATTAATTTTCGTTCATAGTGTTCTGCCCAAGGGCAGGTCTTTCACTGCAAACCCAGCATTCTTCAGTCTTTTCTATTTTCTGCCTTCCTCTTTGTCTCCTTATATGATCCATATATCTTAATGTCGTCTATCATCTGATATCTTTTTCTGCCCCGAACTTTTCTCCTGTTCACCATTCCTTCCAGTGCATCCTTCAGAAGGCAATTTCTTCTCAACCAGTGACCCAGCCAATTCCTTTTCCTCTTTCTGATCAGTTTCAGCATCATTGTTTCTTCATCCACTCTTTCCAACACAGCTACGTTTCTTATTCTGTCTTATTATTACATCATATGAAATATATGTTTTCTTCAACAGAAGTCAGCAGTCAGAAGAAACGTACGGTTGTTCTCAAGAATCTTGCTGCTTCATGTGAGTGTGATCTTCTCAATGATAGTTTGGTTAAAGATAAAATGATATGTGGCATATAGAGTAAGTCTTCACAAGAAATATTATTAAGAATAGGCCTATCAGATTTACATATTACAAAACTCTGAAAATATTAAAAAATCATGCTGCTGTGACACAGCAAGTGTGTGATAACAAACAAGAACCAACGGCGAAAAAAGTTCAACAAAGTGCTGGAGAATTTCTCTGCAGTTCCTGTGGATATCGTCACGCTTCAGGTCATTGTTATGATTACGAGAAGCATTGCAGAAAATGTGGGAAGCTTCACCATTTTGCAGAAGTGTGTTGATCTATTCGTGTAGTCCCAATGTCAATCTTATGGAGAACCAGGATTCTGAAGAGGACAATAATAAGGATATCTGCTGAATGATTTTTGTTAGAACTTATGTCCGTAGACTGTGCTTCTAAAGGGTAAGGTCATTTCTATACTGTAACAAATGTTGGGTTTGGAACTGATACTGAAGCTCAGTGTAATATTTTAAGTCTTAGAAGTTTTCTTAATCTGGGCTTTCATTTAGCTATGATTGCAAAATCTATTATAGTTATTACTTCATTCACCAAAGATAAAGTTCCTGTATTGGGTAAATGTGTTTTAAGCTGTTGTCGCAAAAATGTTCATTATATTGATTTTTTATTGTTAATATCAGTGGCGGCTCGTAAACATTTAATGCCTAGTGCCAGAGATAAGGATAACTTAACAAACAGTAACAATAATAACATTATTACTATTATTAAACTCACCAAAATGTATACAAGTGCACACAAAGTCCAGACAAATTAGAGGAAAAATGCACACTCGTCAGTTATAGACAGGCATTCCATCAATAATGTAACGTAATTTATTTTATTGGTTATTTAACGACGCTCTATCAACTACGAGGTTATTTAGCGTCGATGGAATTGGCGATAATGATATTTGGCGAGATGAAGCCGAGGACTCGCCATAGATTACCTGACATTTGCCTTACGATTAGGGAAATCCTCGGAAAAAAACAACCAGGTAAACAGCCCAAGCATGAATCGAACCTGCACCCGAGAGCAACTCTGGATCGGCAGGCAAATGCCTGAGCTACGCCAGTGGCTCGTAACGTAATAGTAGGAGGAGTTGAAACATAAGTTGTATAGTAAACAATGATAGAAACATAGTCTATAATCATTAGTTCTTTTTTATTTTTATATGTTACACTTTCAACATTAAGTCAAGCAACTCGTTTTGAATGATTTTAGAAGTACCCTTAAATGCTGTTGACTTGGTTAAGTGCTCTTTTAACTTTTTAAGTTTTTATCTAAATCAGAACTGAAGAGAACTAATTCACGAAACATGCCCCTGTATTCTAAGTCATCGGATTTGTCGTACCTTGTTAATACTAAACCTACTTCTGCTTAAAATGTTATACAATTTATTATTAAATTTAGAACATATCAGTTTTCTTCAACTTGCTCGTCGTGTTTTGCAATCGCGAGTCTGTAATGTAAGTTTAACGGAATTTCAATATTCTCTTTAACCAGCACAGACAAACTGAAGACGTTATTTATACAAACCTTTGATTTTTTGTTTTTTAGTTTATCCCTTAGCTATAAGTTTACTAAATATCTAACCTTTTGACTAGTTACGTCACCTCGGAACAGAACATACGGGAAACAGAAGAACACTTCTCCATATCTCATCCACACAACCAGTTGTTTTTTTATAATAAACATCCAAGTTGAATTTGCCAGATCTGTTAACTTTAGCACTTTGCTGTTTTGGTGAGTATTTAAACACCGTGTAAATAAATTATTTAACAGGAATTTAGTTTTCATAATATCACAGTCTCGTATATACAGTCGCGAAGCTCAATACGTAGTAAATATGCAAACATTAGGTAGTTGCTCACCACTAGGATCGCTAATATCGCCTCATTACAGGCAATGCAAAATAGTACCGTCACAGTCTATTGTTTCTAGCACCCTCATAACTCAAGCTTCGTGACTGTATATAGTAGACTGTGATAATATATTAATATTGAAAGCGGAGATTTTAATAAAGTGATAACTGAATTAATTTCTTCACAACTATACAGAACACTTCACAGGTTTACAGTTTCGCACTAAAGTTTGAAATATACTGAAATAAAAGCATTCTTAAACGAAGTATTTTAAGAAACCCGCAAGGATTTTATTACCTTATTTTTGCATCCTTTCCTCTAAGAAACTTATTCCAACAAAGCAGGAGAACAGACAAGAGTGCGAGGTAAGGGAGTGAGATAGTAAATGGGGTTGTATACAGCTACCCAAGCATTTAAAAACGAAAGCGGTAAACTGTGCCTGGCACATTTTTAGATGTTGAAATGGACGGGAGGAGACGAAAATTGCGTGCGTATCCCAATATATTTCTTATGGAATGTAGTCCTGGCTCAGATCCATGCTGCAAACACTGGTTACAACGTGGTTGGCGGCAACGATAATATTGGCGGTAGAGTTTGCAAGCACAAGCGTAACTTGTTTCTCTTCAGTTTTGTGCAGAAAATATGAATTCTCCTTTTTTCTCTTGTGTTCTGGTAGTGCCATGGCATGATAGCACTGCCTCTAAAGCCACCCCTGGTTAATATAATAATAATCCGTGGTGCTACAGCCTGTGCAGGGCCTTGACCGACCAGCCGGCTGCTGGCCTCACACCCACATGCCGAAGCAGAGGTGGATCATCATCCAACCAGAATGGAGGTATGGTGTGGTTAGCACGATGATCCCCCCAGCCATTATAACTGGCATTCACAACCGGATTTCGCTACCTATCGTAGCTCCCCAAGTGCATCACGATGCTGGGTGGACACCAGTCCCATATACTGGCCGAAATTTCATGAGAAAATGTCTTCCCTCATGAGGACTCGAACCAGCGCGCATTCCGTAACGCGAGTCCTAGGCATGATGCCTTAGACTACAACGCCACGGCGCGGGACTTATTGTTAATATAGATTGTTACAATTTTGTAGACTTAAGAACTTCACAATGCTTTAGTCTTATTAAGAGGGTTGATAATATTCATTCGTCAATTCTATTTGTGATTCCAGAAAAAAATACCATAAGTTGTTTGAAGGTCAAGGAGGATGTGTATCCTAATATGTTAAAATTTAAACTGATTCTAATGTAAAACCAGTGCTATCACTAGTACATAGAATTCCATTTGCTCTTGAATCTAAAGTTAAACAAGAATGAGACAAAATGGAAAAGGCGGGAATCAAAGTCAGTAACAGAACCTACAGATTGGGTTAATCAGATGGTGGTTTGTCAAAAGAAAAATGAATGATTACTAATACGTCTAGACCTCAGACCACTCAATAAGGCAATTAAATGGTAACATCTTCCATTTCCCTGTATTGATGACATCTCTGTGCTAAATACTTTTGTAAACTTCATGCATAACCCGGGTTCTTGATGCTTCCTTTGCATGATGCTAGTTCCTGATTATGTACATTTCAAATATTGTAGGGTAGATATTTATTCATGAGGTTACCGTTTGGACTGAACTGTGCCCCTGAAATTTTTGGTAGTGTTTTATCTCAAATATTTGAAAAACATTTAAAAATTTCATAACATATCAAGGTATTTTGTTATGGGCTCATAGCAAGGAAAAACTAAATACAACTTTGCTGCAAGTTTTAGAAACTGCAAAGCAACAGGTATGAAATTTCATCATCATCATCATCATCATGACAAGCGTTAGACCAAGTGACATGTTACTGTCTTGTTTTCTGTCCATCTCTTTTGAAGTCTGCCAATGGATCTTTTTCCTCCCAGTCGATAACTTAAAACTGCCTCTGGAAATCTGTTGTTGCTCATTCCATTGACACGTGATTTTTCCAGTTTTCTTGATATCACCAAATGCATTCCAACAATGGTTGAGCCTTGAGCTCCTCATTTTGCTCGTGGTCGAATTTAGTGTATCCTGCAGTCCTCATCATGAATCTTATTACATATTGCTCTGATTCTGCTAATATCATGAGCTCTTAAGGTCCATGCCTCACTTTCAAAAGAGAGAATTGTGTCTTGCGAGAATATTATATATGTGTAAACAGGTATATTTCTGAAATTTTTGGAAAAAAAAAAAAATGGAGGCATCTTTTTAGCTCAAGGTGTTTGTCAGTGCAAGAAGATATGATTAAAATAATCGAGGGACTTACACAATGTAAGGTTCCTATTAATAATTTTATTATATTATTTAAATATTTATATTTCAATTTTAATGTCCACACACTGTACTGCATAATGGAAAATAAATTTACTGATAAGAAGTCTTTACATACAATATTCATCATCATCATCATCATCATCATCATCATCATCATCATCTGTCACGAATTAAGCCTGTGGAGACCTGTTTCGGCCCCATCTAGCAGTCTTCTAAGCATCTTCGTAACTGTTGATGTCCTCTGGGTTGATATTGCATCATCATTTTGGGGACTCTTGAATTGTCTATTCGTTTTACATGGTGTAGCCAATTTAGTTTGTATCTGTTTATTTTTTCTTCTACTGACTCTACTTCTAATTGTTCCAATATTTCTTCATTCCTTTTTCGATCTAAAAGAGTATATCCTGCTGTCAGTCTGAGAAATTTCATTTCCATTGCTTTGATTGTGCTCATATCTCTTTTCCTTAATGTCCAAATCTCACTTTCTTATAAAAGGGAGGGTAATGCTGGAGTATTATATATTCTTATTCTTGTGGATTTTTGTACTAATTTAGCTTTTAATGTATTATTTATTATTCCCAAAATTTGTGTAAATTTGGCGATTTTTTTGTTGACATCGTTTTCAATTTGATAAGATATTTCACAACCTAGATAAGTGAAATTTTGTACTTGTTCTAGGCATTGGTTATTGTGTATTATCTTACTTCTGATTGGATTGGATCTTGCTCCAAAAATGCCATTACTTTTGATTTTTGTGCTGAAATCTCCATCCCAAAATCTGATAATATTTTATTTAATGTATAGTCCTCATTGTAAGTTATCCTCTGAATTGGAAATTATAACTTGATCGTCTGCAAATAGCAGGGTATTTAATGTTAAGGTACTGGTTATTATGATTCCTGATGTATAGATTTGGTTCCATAGGAATGTTTAATTATTTATCTAAATGTATTCATGCAGCTTTGTCCCCTCCTCTCAGAGAAATTGTTGAGTTCTTCTGGAATGAGGCTCATGAGAAATCATTTCAAGAATTATTAAAATAACTAAATCAAGCCCCAGTTGTACAGTTTTATGATCGAAAAAGAGTTGACCTTGAGTTCTAATGCATGTTCACTTGGATTAAGAGCAGCTTTGCTCCAAGAGTGCTTCAGAAACACTTACTGAGTGCAGACAAGGTATTCTCATACTGAAAAGGAACTCCTGGGTATTTGTTTCGGAAAAGAGAACTTTAAACACTATGTATGAGGGGGATCCAGGAAATAACCGCTTTGTTGTAATAATTAAAAAAATATATATATTTATTTGAAAAAACAAAGTCTGTTACATAACTGAAGCTTCCTTTACTTCTCTACATAATCACCACCTACATTTAAACATTTGTCGTATCTGTTCACTAGCTTTAGAATTCCCGTGTTATACTCCTCTGCCGCCAGTTCATTAAGCCAGGTGTTCACTGTCTTCTTCAAATCTTCATCACTTCCAAAACGTGTACCACCCAGAAAGTCTTTCAGCTTAGTGAAAATGTGAAAATCGCTAGGAGCAAGGTCTGGACTATAGGGTGGATGATAAAAAATTTCCCAACCGAATTGATCCAGCAATTCTCGAGTTGAAACAGCAGTGTGCAGGCGGACGTTGTCGTGAAGAAGCACAACTCCTCTTGAAAGCATTCCTCGCCTCTCGTTTTGGATGGCTCGCCGTAGTTTTCGTAAAGTCTTACAATAAGAATTTGCATTGATCGTAATGCCTTTTGGCATGAAATTCAGCAAAAGAACACCTTTGCAATCCCAAAAGACAGTAGCCATGACTTTTTGTGTTGAGAGAGTCTGCTTGAATTTTCTCGGCTTCTTGGGTGATGAGGGATGATGCCACTGACGTGATTGGCGCTTGGTCTCTGGGGTGTTGTGAGACACCCAGGTCTCATCACCAGTCACAATTTGATCAAGAAAGGCGTCTCCATCTGTGTGATATCGCATCAAGAATGTCAATGCTGAGGCCATTCTCTGAGTTTTGTGTTGGTCACTCAGTTGCCGTGGAACCCATTGTGCACAGATTTTGTGGTAGCCAAGATGTTGCGACACAATTTCACCAAGCAAAGAACGAGAAATGTCAGGAAAGGCAATATGCAATTCGTCGAGTGATGTGCACCTGTCTTGCAAGATTCTGTCGTTCACTTTAGTCTTCAGGTCTTCTGTGATGAGTGATGGGCATCCGGGTCGAGTTTCATCATGGACATTTGTTCGCACATTGTTGAACATTTCGCACCATTTTCTCACATTTCTTTCATTCATTACAGTATCACCATACACTTCTTTCAATTGCCGGTAAATTTCTGCAGGTTTCAAATGTCGGGCATTCAAAAATCGAATCACTCTCCTCACCTCACAGTCGGCGGGATTATCAATCACGTCGTTCATTTTGAAGTAACACAAAATGCACAATGGCGACTTGTTGCAACCAGTACTCACAACATTATGAGAACACATGTTAAGGAAGCCAGTTGACCTTCAAACAAGGAAGGGGAGTCAGCTGCGTGGCGGGTATGCGCGAACGGTCGTTATTTCCTGGATCCCCCTTGTACTTGGAAGAAATGTTAAGGTTGAAACAGATCATAAGCCTCTCATAGGTCTCTGTATAAAACACCAACAAGACTCCAAAAAATGACGTTAAGGTTGCAGCCTTATAGGTTAAACTTCTTTTATACACCAGGCAAACATTTGTATTTAGATGATTCTCTGTATCGAGACTTTACAAACTCAGGCTGTGACAAAAACATAGACTTTGATGACAGTATTGATACAAACCTTGCCTATTACGCATGAAAATTGGCAGTTAATATCAAGTTACATAACTAAGGAGTCTGTACTTTGTAAATTAAAAGAATATACGGTAATTTGCATGATTGGTTTTGTACTGCAGCTGCAAAAGTTGCGTGTCATGTTCACACGTAAGCCAAAAGTAGCGCGCTGCACGCTACTTTTCGTGCTGCGCAACCCGAGTGCAGCAAAAGTTGCAACTGGAGGTTGCGAGTCTGTTCAAACATAAGGCGCTACTTTTGCAGCCGCAGTCATGCTGCAGGTTTCCATCTTCGTGTTGACTTCTCAATATACATTTTGTGGTTATGTTTGCATTATTAAGAAACTCATGCGAAAGCTTCCTTATCTATTATTTGCTTTTCTGTCGTATCTAGTATTCAGAAATTGACATTATTTTTACTATAAAGCTTTTCAAAACGCCTATATACTTAAATGATAACCAACAGCATATTCACCTAATCAATGTTGGCAACCCTCCTGTTTGGAACTACGCTACGGAAAATTTAAAAAATGAATTATATCGTCAGCAATTATGCTCAGACTGTGTTGTGTATTTAATAACTGTTACAAATAATTTATTTTTATCACATTTAACATTAAAATATATCCAAACAATAAAAGTATCATTGGCACATTTGGGTGGTAACACTGATTGCAACAGCAGCAAAAGTTTCAACAAAACCGATATAAAAAATGCTCCGGCTGCAACCCTGAGAACCCTGTTCACACGCTGCTACTTTTAAACTGTGTGCAGCATGGAAAAGTAGTGGGCAGCAGGTTCGGCAGCTGCTACTTTTCGGGTTGCACCATTGTTCACACGTCGCAGTACAAGAGTTGCACAGTTTTTTGTACTGCAGTGCTGCAAAAGTAGCGATGTGTGACCGTACCTTAAAGATGATATTCTTGTGAAATAATATTGGGACCTTTGAACATAAAATAGAGGGAGCAAAGCTTGCTGGGTAGTGGCACCAGAGTTCGAGCAGCTGATCTAGGGCAGAAGTGATATGGGACATGGAAAGGTCTAGTGGTATATGAGTATTTTGGATTGATTTTGGCACAAAAAAATGAGAAATAACGATATTTCGTAGGTGGTTACACTTGATGCTTATTAACTTCCCTCCAATGTATTAAAGCGTGATAACGTTATTTAATGATGTTTATTTTGGAAAACTTCAGTAGGTATACGATTTATTTCCTGCCAGCAATTTATCTTAAAAACAAAAAAAGGAGATTTGTCTGTGTTTGTCGAATGCGCATCATGCTTACGAATTCAAATACAGAAAAACAAATAGTCCTAGGTCTACTTCAAGTTACCAAATTACTCTATTTGTTTTGTGTTCCTGTTTCAGTTTTGCAATCAAATCTTCGATAAGTGTCAAGTTATTTCAACAAAGTACAATGTCCTTTTAAATTGTAGAAATGGTAATGGCATATAATTACGCCCACTCGCCCCCCCCCCCTTGGCTATGCGTCTGTAGGTGAACTGAAACAGTTATATAGGTGAAACTAGCATTGAGGTAGTTCTCATGATTTTGGAAGTGAAAATGGTTTAATTTAGAAGGGATTTTTTTGTGGATATGCAGTTAATCGTATATGCAAGGCATAACAAACGCATAAACTAACCAAACCTAACCTGTTACAGAATCGAATATGCAACATGTATAAACTGAGTACAAAGGGAACTACCTCAGTGCTAGTTTAGCCGAAAATTGAATTACAGCACCACCAATTTTCAAAACTATGTCAAGAAAATGGCATCAAAGTACTGATGAATGATCCAGAAATTTCAGCATTGGAGTTTCCTTTATTTCCTTGCCACACTCAGCCAGTTGAGGTGCACGAAGCTTCCAGTTCCACTATTGGTAAAAAACATAGATGATTTATAAGGGCATGAATTGATTCAAGAGCAGTTTTACCCAGGTTTGAAACAAAATTAGAATATAATGTACAAAAATAAAAAATGTTAGGTCTACACTGTTATTTATATTGTTTTCATTACAGTATAAATATCCAATTTATGTGAAATAACGTAGAAATATTATTTTCCTCTAGATTTTATATAAATAATTATTGTGTCATGACTTCATTTGTAAGTTTTCATTTTAACAATACGGTTCCTATTATTATAGTTTTATATTTAGTTCTAAGGCCTATTGTGAGTATTTAATAATAATTTACAAAACATCTAGTTTCATTGGTACCTACACATAATTACCGAGAAAATTTTAAAACTCTGAAACATAATGGGTTAACATTTTTGTTGCATTTTTTCAAACATTCATTTTACGCGAAAGAGCAAAAACCATGTTCTTTCCCCTTATTGTTTGTATATGTAGCTGCCAGTTTGTGACCTATTTTATGGAATTACGTAATTATATTTTTTATTAATCTGTAAATTAAAGTATTATATAAAGTCACGGTAGGCCTATATTCTAGTTTTACTAATAAATAAACTTGCCGAACCTACAAATAATTTCTAAAATATAAGGCTCAGTAGAGCCCTCAAGATGTTAATCACAAAATCAAAGCTATTACCGGTATATTTAATGTTTCTGTAAGACACAACTTTCTCACACTATTACAATTTTCAATTCAATAAAAGTTACATAACCTATGTTTTCACTCCCCCCCAAATGAAGGGTACTGTCAGACAAAAAGTGCAAAGTACTGTCAAGCGACGTAAAGAAATTGCCATGATTAAATATAGAAAAAAAAAACAAGTGTATCTTTTTTGTGTCAACTCCTTTGTTTCATTCTTACTTAATACATTTTCAGTAACTTTTAACTTCAATTTCCTTACAAAAACGTCCCATATTTTCATGAGACATTTATAGCAGGCTTATCTTTAAGTTATTTCATGCTGTATTACAAAACAAGCCATTAAAACAAAACACTTGTTAAATTAGGATCTACCAAAACTTCTTTTTATCTTAATACATTCTAGCATGGCTGTCATATGCACAATCATTGTAATAAATTGCATGTACATATAGCATACTGTGTAATGTTTTGCCCTAGATCAGCTGATCTGAGAGAGCTGTTATTTTGGTGCCATGTTCATCTGGTAGAATAGTATTGAATGCCCTCTCTATTTACTTTAATGCTCGAAGATTGGGACTTTCTATGCAGCAGAAGACATTCTGTCTTTTGGAAAACGGGAAGTGTTTATCCATTGTTACCATACAGTGTGCATTCTGGAGACAGTACCCTGCAACTGCACCATTAGGTCACCAAATCATTCTGCGATGGCATCGACAATTTAAAGGTATCCTATGTAAAGGCAAAAGCAGAGGACGTCCGAGCATCTCTAACGAAACAGCGGAGTGATTTAGGGTGAGTTTCATGTACAGCCCACAGAAGACAACATATCGAGCCAGTTGGGAACTTGATATTCTGCAGCCAACTTTCTGGAAGATTTTGCGAACCCAACTGCAAATGAAACCATACCGCATACAGTTATTGCAAACGTTAAAACCAGACGACCTCGTCAAATGATATGAATTTTGTAATTCCACGGAGGCCGCTATGGAGGATAATAGTTTTGTGAACTTTCTGCTGTTTAGCAATAAGGCAACATTCTCTTTGTGTGGCAAAGTTAATCGCCATAATGTTCGCATCTGGGATACTGAACAACCACATGCTACAGTGCAACATGAACGAGATTTCCAAAAGTGAATGTGTTTGCTACAATGTGTAAATGAAAGTTGTACAGTGGAGAAAAATGTGACAGGTATGTCATTCCTCGATATGCTGCAATTCTGGTTGTTTCCACAAGTGACAGGGGATTCCAATATGTTCATATTCCACTGAAGTGCGTCGCTACCTGAATGTAGAACTCCCACACTGTTGGATTGAGTGATGTGCTGAAGATGACTTAGTGCTGTTCCCATGGCCTCCTAGATCTCCCAACCTCAAGGTTTGTGATTTTTTCTTTTGGGGGAAAAAAAAAAAAACACAATGTATGTGCCACCACTATCAGCAACTTTGGTTAAGCCCAAGGATCACATTACAGATGCATTTACGACAATTACTAGGGATATGCCAGAGTGCATGTAGAAATGAGAGGAAGCCACATTGAACACTGTGAAAGTATGTCTGAAACTTGGACATTTTATGTTTATTTTGATGCAACATTCATTATTGTATGTGTTATATATTTCTCAACACAGCCACTTAAAACCCGATGAATCATTTATAATTGCCATAAGTTACATACAGGCCATCCTGGTATCAGAACATTGATAAGTAGATGTAGATAATGTTGACACAGTGAAGTCATTATTTATTTATTCAAATAACTTAACAGTTCATTAGTAATTATATAAGTGTTATAAGAGTGTATTAAAAAATGAAGGTCATCAGTAAATATATGTGTTAAAAGAGTGTATTCAAGAATGAAGACAAGTAGAGCTGAAATGACACTTTACTGGCCAGAAATTGATTGGGATATTAAGGAATTTGAAAATGATTTATGATCTGTTAGAAATATCAGTCTAATCAGGTTAAACTTCCACTAACTTACAAAAAGGTCCACAATTACCATGGATGGAAGTGGTTTATGAGGTGTTCGAAATTGGTAAACAATATATATATATATATATATATATATATATATATATATATATATATATACATTGATGTAGATGATGCTTTGAGAAAATATGCGAAGGTTGAGAGTTCGAATAATTTGACAAGTATTAATCCAAATGACAGAATTAAAGCAATATTTTCAAGGCAAGGATCCCTATGGTTTTCTACACTGATAGGGTGGTGTGCTATTATTTTTTATTTATTCCGCAGATTTGCTAAGATTGGGGATTCCAGTCCTCAGTACATGGCCTTGCTGAGAGTACAGTGGAAACTGTTTAAAAAAAAAAAAAAAAAAAGTATTTTCAAGACAGCCATAGAAGCAAATGAAAATCCATATCTTCGGTTACTTAATTTTAAAAATACTCCTTATCTCCATCCATCATAAGTAAAAAGCAACATAAACAAAGCTAGTAAGTATTTCCGTGGTAGTCTGTTCTGATTGGTAGATTGCTGCAGAGGTACTATTTGCGGAACAGTCATTCAGTTACAACACCAATCTAATTATTACTTTGTATTGGACATTATGCATTCCGTTTCCATTTGAAAAATATTACAGTACACTAAATTATTGGAAATTCAATTTGATATTTAATACCGTAACAAGAAATGTTTATTCCTATAACAATATCTTCGCTTCACACACTCCTGCAACCACACGTCATTACCTGTTTAATTCTTCTACTAATAAAAACATATAATGAAAGCTCGTCACTAAATGTACTAAATGGGGGATTTCAATATTAATCTTCTGGCTGTCAGATCAAATGGGACTAATGAACTGCGTAATTTGTTCGAAACTTTCAATCTAACAATTCTTCCACTCAATCCTACCCACCACACACCTACTTCTGATACTTTAATTGACCTAATCATTACGAATAATTCTGATAGAATTCTAACCTCAGGACAGTTACCAGTTCCGGGAATATCTGGTCATGATCTTATTTTTGCCGAGTACTCTCTTCAGTGCCCAAAAAATGCAGCTAAGGTAATTACTTACAGAGATCTAAAAGGCATTGACAACGACCAACTAATTTCTGACGCCCTACAAATGCCATGGCATACTATTTTTAATTTAATCACAGTTGACGAAAAAGTTGCCACCTTTAATGACATGGTAATACAATTATTCGACAAACATGCACCTTTAAAGAAGAGACGTGTCACTCACCGACCTGCCCCATGGCTGAATGACAGTATTCGTAATCTTATGACGTCACGTGACGCTGCTTTCCAGAAGTACAGACACAACAAATCTGCCGAAAACTTTAACAACTACAAAAAACTTAGAAACAAAACCACACAAAGCATTAGGAATGCTAAACGCCGTCACGCCCTGAGTCTCGTCGACCCGTCCATTCCCCCTCGGTGTCTTTGGAATAACGTACGTGATATGGGAGTAGGGAAGAAAGCATCAGAAGCTGAAGTTATAAACATACCGCTTGATAAACTCAATGAATACTTTACCTCACCTCCCACTATACGACCTGAAAAACAGTCAAAACGAAATACAATTAATACTCTCCTAGCTAATCCTCCACCTTCTCGCGAAAAATTTTTCTTCTCGCACATTACTGATTCTGAAGTAAGAAGGGCTCTTAAAAGCATTAAATCTAAAGCACAAGGCACTGATAACATAAGCATAGTCTTTATCAATAAGTTAGTCGATGTCGTGCTTCCCGTAATAACTCATATTTTCAATTCTTCAATTATCACATCTGTTTATCCGCAACTCTGGAAAACAGCCTTGGTACGCCCACTTCCTAAAGTAAATTCACCTACTTCTGCAAAAGACTATAGGCCAATCTCCATTCTTCCCGTTTTATCTAAAGCTCTGGAACGCATCATTCATAAGCAGTTGTCAGACTACCTAATAGAATTTAATCTTTTAGGCCCTTTACAATCAGGATTCAGAAATGGCCATAGCACTTCTACTGCTTTGTTGAATGTTACTGAGGACATACGCGCAGCCATGGATAAACAACAGGCTACTGTACTAGTTTTATTGGACTATAGCAAAGCCTTTGATTCTGTTGACTTCGATCTACTATTGACTAAACTACAAACGCTACACCTTTCTGATAGTGCTATCACCTGGAAGTACTCCTACCTTACTGGCCGCCAGCAGCGTGTCATATCTAATAATCGTTTCTCATCCTGGCATACTGTAGATACAGGAGTTCCTCAGGGATCAGTATTAGGCCCCTTGCTCTTCTCTATTTATATAAATGGAATTTCCAACTCATTTAAGCACTGCAGATATCAAATATATGCAGACGACGTTCAATTGTATATTTCAGCCCGTCCCGACGCACTAAACGATAGCATTAATAGTCTGAATGAAGATCTTGATTCCATCTCTTCCTGGTCTCTACAATTTGGGCTTAACCTAAACGCATGTAAATCACAGGCTATTCTGTTCGCGAACCGTAGATTAATTCCTGAAGTCAACGACCTGAATATTCCACCTGTGAAACTGAATAAAACAATCATCCCATTTAGCTCTACCGTAAAAAATCTCGGAGTACATTTCGAATCTAATCTCAATTGGGATACGCATATTAAATATACATGTAAGAAGGCATTCTCTATTCTCCATTCACTAAAAAGATTGTATCATTATCCATCTAAATTAAAACAGACGCTGGTACAGACACTCATTCTACCTCACTTCGATTATTGCGACGTTTTGTTCAGTGATCTCAGGATTGATTCCGCTCAGAAACTACAGCGTGTTCATAACGCGTGCGTCCGCTTCATTTGTAATGTTCGATACTATGATCATATCTCACCTTCTTTCAAGAAGTTATCATGGCTTAGGTTACATGAGAGGAGAAATCTGCACTCACTTTCTCTCTTATATCGAATTATGCACTCTTCATCCCCCTATTATTTATTCGCTCGATTTCATACTCTCTCTCGCTATCATAATATTAATACTCGATCACAACGCGATAACACGCTAGAAATTCCACTTCATGCATCGTCTCTGTATTCCTCATCCTTCACTGTTGCTACCTCTCGTCACTGGAACTCTCTGCCGCCTGAAGTCAAGGGCTGCCGAACATTGAATTCTTTCAAATCCAAAGTTAGAAAATTATCTTATGACGAGTTGCCAAACTAACTTACTATTATGACAAGTGTTGTATTGCATGTTTCCACGTATTCACATTTTTTTTATGTTCTAATGATATTCAACTTATTTTATATTTTTGTTTTCATATTTTCCGATAATGTTATATCTCTAATGTGATAAGTTGAGCTATATATAATCTTAATTTTCCTTATTGTGTGTACTTAGAAATATTGTATTCACTGTATACTTTGTACTGCACTATTTTATTACTATTATTATTATCATCATCATTATTACTATTCTTATTTATTATGATTATTATTATGAATAATTGTCTTTTTTTTTGTATGCCTCATTTATTTTGACCTGCTGTTCACATATTATTATGCTTTTTTCTTTCTTTCTGTATGTTATATATTATGTCCGATTTCTTCTTATTTGTTGTTTATTTTTTATTATTATTATTATCTTATTCACTTTTGTGTGTAAAATTGTAGTGTAATTTGTAAATTTGTAGTGTTTTTGTAATGCAGTCTTTACTCCTGGTTGAGTGTTAGAGAAGACCGTATGGCCTTAACTCTGCCAGGTTAAATAAATCATTATTATTATTATTATTATTATTATTATTATTATTAAATGCAAAACAAAAAATGAAAAACTTACCGATGTTCTAGTCATTGCTACTTTCATGAAGAAGGCTTACTCCCAAATAAGAATCACTATTGGAATCCCTGGAAAAAGAGTTGTTTTCGATGTTAATAATTAAACTATCCATCACATGGTCCACTTTTCCATTGAGTTTCCACATCCGTTCCTCTTCAGAAATCACATGTCTGACATGTTGCCACATCGCGGCTGTGACCTCTTGTAAGGCAGCGTGGACAAGTTCCCGCATCTCACGTAATTTGAACATCATGTTACGCTGGACTACATAATCCTTACGTGACTCCACGCCAACTCAATGGGATTCAGGTGGCTATGATAAAGAGGAAGTCTTAACACATACATTCCCGACTTACATAAAGATCATCTATGACGTATATTTGTTCACACTTTGCTCTGCAAGATTTTGAGCTGTTTTCAAGACTTCAACTTTCACATCAGTAATCAGTTGTGTCAAACTGCATGTTTTTTGATGTGAGCCAGTCAACAATCTTCTGTTTACACCAGGCATGCCAACACCCTGCACATTGTACAGTTGTCTCTGTGCGATGTGCACTTTCTATTCCCCTACCTGGAGGAAGTGAATCGCCTTAGAGGGGAGCGCAACAGGGCTATACAGAACCTGTAGCGGCAAATCAGCTTTTGTTTCAGTACGGGTGCTGATTTGACTGTGACTGTAAATGAGTTATGATAAATAAAGTGGGGAGTTCACAGATAACGAAGAAGAGAAATTACGAAATATTATAACATAATTGTTATAATATTTTCCTCAGCCAACAATAATTATTTTAAAATGAAAGGCTTTCATTAGCCCATGTCTAGGTAATAGTGTTGTGACAGCTTAGACCATATTAGTAAAGTTCTCAAAATGTGATACTGCCAGCGTTTATTTCTTAATCAGTACTCTCACGGCAAAACGAACTTGACAATGGCATTGTTTTGGAGTCTGCACTAACACAGCCATCAAAGGTTAGACGACTTACGATTTTCATTTCATAAGCTGGTAAGTGATGAGAATTTAGTGAGGAATACACGTGAGGATCTTGAGGTTGTAAGGATCGAAGAAAGCAACTATTTGCAAGGCGGAAAAATTTTCTGGAAAAATATGTAATGGCAAATTTTCCATCTCACGTCACTATATTATGTTAATATACTTACATTAATAAATCTTTAAACCTGACATAAAGAGAATATCGTTGCTTCACAGCTTGTGAAATACACTTTTAATTTCTTTCAGTAATGCTCCCAACTTGTCGATACTTGCTCTAGAAGTTTTCCAAATAAACTATATGTGAATTGAAATTCTAAGCTTAAATTATATTTTTGATTAATATTAATGTTAATTTATATTAACATACAGCAAGGAAATGATTTCAGTGTAAAAATTTCACAATGTCCTACTGCATGTAATTAATTGGGAGTATAATATTTTCTTCAATATTTGTGTACCAGTGGTCCCAATAAATAATAATGCTCGACAAACAATGAGAGAGTAGGGTCTATTACTTTAAAATAATTAGTACCTACTAAGTAAAATGAAATACTTGTTCGTTTTTTGTTGTTTCGAAATTACTGCAATATTTTTTTCTTCAAATATTATATAAAAATCTTCAACTTTCCTAGTATACCACTATTGTGGTGTTAGGGTATTTCCTAGGATCCATCTACTATATTGTACTCTATCCTCTGTCAGTCTATTTAACTGACTCCATGTCTTTCCTCTCTTAGATGCTATTCGTTTTATTTCTTCTTCCCATGTTGTCCTTTGTCTTCCTACTGTATTTCTTCCTATGGGTCTAGCTTCCATGAACTGGCGTACTTTCCTATCTACATCCATCCCTTTAACGTGTCCATGACAGTTGTTTATCTTCTATTGTCTTTTGGATTGATTGTATTTTTAAATCTTCTCTTATCCTTTCATTTCTTACTCTATCTCTTCATGTTTTCTTTACAATTCTTCTCAAACTTTTCATTTGCATTGCATTTATCATACTTGTATCACTGTTAGCCATCGTCCAACTTTCACTGCCATACGTAAGGATTGGTTCTATTACTGTTTTATACATTCTTGTTTTAGTTTCCTCTTCTACTTCTTCTTTTCCTAATACACATCTACTTAATGAATAATAAGCTTTTGTAGTTTTCTGAATTCTCTTGCGTATTTCTTCTTGTATTTTTCCAGATTGATGTATCACTGTTCCCAAATATCCATAACTTTCCACCTGGTGTAGCTGTTTTCCCTCGCTTTCAATCTTAATCTCTTTATCTGATCTTCTGTCCTTGCTATTATCATAACTTTAGTCTTATTATAATTTTGTCTCATTCCTCTTTCCTTCAATGTTTCTACCCATTCTATAACAGCTTGTTGAAGTTTGTGTTCAGTATCAGCTATTAATACTAAATCATCTGCGTATGCTAAGGCCTGACAGTATAATGGTCTTAAATTCCACATTCCTACTACTGATTTTGCTGTTCTTTCTTTGCAGATCTTCATCACCTCATCCATAACTGTCATAAATAGCAGAAGGCTTAAGCAGTCTCCTTGCTTTACTCCTTTTTTCCATCGGAAAAGGTCTAGAAGTTATATCCTTTAATCTCACAATGCCTTCAGTTTTCTTAAAAGTGGTCTTTATTACTCTTATTAGTTTATCTGGTATTTTCTTTTTGTATAAAACTTTCCATATCTCTTCCCTTGGTACCGAATCAAAAGCTGCCTGTAGATCCAGGAATGCTAAGAATGCTGATTTTCCTTTACTTACCCATTCATCCGTAATATTTCTTAAGGCAAAAATCCTTTTCCATATATTTTCTCAGTCTACTTTCCAGGAGTCTTGTCTCTATCTTCATTATCGTGTTTACCAGGCATATAGCCCCATAGTTTTCACATTTTGTTGAGTCTTCCTTCTTGTATATTGGTACTATTATATTTCGATTCGTCCACACCTGTGGAGTAACGGTCAGCGCTTCTGGCCGCGAAACCAGGTGGCCCGGGTTCGATTCCCGGTCGGGGCAAGTTACCTGGTTGAGGTTTTTTCCGGGGTTTTCCCTCAACCCAATATGAGCAAATGCTGGGTAACTTTCGGTGTTGGACCCCGGACTCATTTCACCGGCATTATCACCTTCATCTCATTCAGACACTAAATAACCTCAGATGTTGATAAAGCGTCGTAAAATAACCTACTGAAATAAAAAATATTTCGATTCCAATCCACCGGTACCCTTTCTTCCCTCCATACTGTGTTGAACAATTCCTTCAATTGTTCAGTTAAGAATGTACCTCCTGCTTTTATCATCTCTGGTCTAATCCCATCTTCTCCTGCTGCCTTTCCAATTTTCATTTGATCTACTGCTATCTATTATATAAAAATCATATTAATAAATTATGCTTTACAAACCACTACTTTGTGAAGTATAACTGAGTAAGCCTGAAGTTTCTTGTGTTACAATTTGTCAAATATAGACACTGATAATAACTGTGTTTTTTTCTTTCCTTCTGCTAAGTGTGTTTATAATATCCAAATGTCTATTTAATCCAACCCTAGAAGCACAGAATAGATTATTGTACACCCCTCCAGCTAAGAACTGGTAAGAGCAACGCTTGAATGATGCAGTCCGCACAGATCAGCGATCTGCGCACATAACTGCACATTTAGCGTCTGATTTCTGGCATGCCTGGCTTACAGCATGAGGAGTCATATACTATGATACAGCGCATTATACTACCCGGCTCCAGCTTAGTCAAAATATCTAAAACCCACTGTTTGAATACATTCTTAGTGGTAGTCAACGGTCTTCTTAGATTCAAACATTAGAAGGCCTCCATCCACAAATCCTGTATCACTGCCCATAAGCAGAATAATTAAAACCTTTTCCCTACCAGTTGGATTTTTGAGACCAGTCGACAGACCAAGAAGAAATGTCTGTTTCTTTGACTTGATGTGTGTATCCCTCTATACTCTCGCAGTGGTGTGGCCTTCAATTTACCCAAGTTTCGTCGCAGTAATATATTTTATGATTTTCTGCTCTGTATTTCCTTATTTCCCTCAAATAATCTCGTCTCCATGAAACACTATTGTCCCTGTCGGTAATTATATTTACACGGTTTCTTTTTACAAAAGAAAAACCAATGCTTGCTTACTTACTGGCTTTTAAGGAACCCAGAGGTTAATTTGCGTCCTCACATAAGCCCACCATTGGTCCCTTACCTGAGCAAGATTAATCCAGTCTCTATCATCACATCCCACCTCCCTCAAATCCATTTTAATATTATCTTCCCATCTATGTCTCAGTCTCCCCAAAGGTCTTTTTCCCTCCGGCCTCCCAACTAACATTCTACAGGGTGTTTAAAAAATACGGGGCATAATTTCAGGTATGTATTTCCCACATGTAGACAATCAAAATAGTTCATTACAACATGTGTCCGGAAATGCTTCATTTCCGAGTTATGGCCTTCACAACATTGAAATTCACCGGAACGTTTTTCTTTCCACAGGTCGTTGTCATTACAGAAGATGTTCAAAATGTCCACCTCCTGCTTGAATACAGACCTCACATCGATGTCTCATTGACCTGCGAACACGATCCCAAACTCCAGGAGTATTGTGTATGTCCTCAGAACATGCCACAATTCGATTCCGAAGGGATTCCAAATCAGGCACCGGAGACGAATAAACCAATGATTTTAAATAGCCCCACAAGTAGAAATAGAGAGGGTTTATATCAGGTGAGCGTGGAGGCCAAGCAATTGGGTCACCTCTACCTATCCATCGATCAGGAAACCTTCAATCCAAGTACCGGCGAGCCGTACGACTGAAGTGTGCAGGAGCGCCATCATGCAAGAAGTGAATGTGTTGACGATTGATCAGTGGAGTGTCTTCTAAAACATGAGGTATGGTTCCGGTGAATTTCAATGTTGTGAAGGCCATAACTCGGAAATAAAGCATTTCCGGACACATGTTGTAATGAACTATTTTGATTGTCTACATGTGGGAAATACATACCTGAAATTATGCCCTGTATTTTTGAAACACCTTGTATATGCATTTCTGGATTCGCCAATACATGCTACATGCTCTGCCCATCTCAAACGTCTGGATTTAATGTTCCTAATTATGTCAGGTGAAGAATACAATGCGTGCAGTTCTGTATTGTGTAGCTTTCTCCATTCTCCTATAACTTCATCCCTCTTAGCCCCAAATATTTTGCTAAGCACCTTATTCTCAAACACTCTTAACCTATGTTCCTCTCTCAAAGTGAGAGTCCAAGTTTCACAACCATAAAGAACAACCGGTAATATAACTGTTTTATAAATTGTAACTTTCAGATTCTTTTACAGCAGACTGGATGATAAAAGCTTCTCAACCGAATAATAACAGGCATTTCCCATATTTATCCTGTGTTTAATTTCCTCCTGAGTATCATTTATATTTGTTACTGTTGCTCCCAGATATTTGAAATTTTACACCTCTTCAAAGGATAAATTTACAATTTTTATATTTCCATTTCGTACAATATTCTCGTCACGAGACATAATCATATACTTTGTCTTTTCGGGATTTACTTCCAAACCTATCGCTTTACTTGCTTCAAGTAAAATTCCTGTGTTCTCCCTAATCGTTTGTTGATTTCCTCCTAACATATTCACGTCATCCGCATAGTCCAACAATAATTTATGAAACATCGTACATTTAAAATCCGGAAAATTAGAATCATTGTTAACGGCTCGAAGGACTTTGTCTAAAGTAGGGGGTTAATTCTGCTGAAAAAATTATGCACTTTATGGTGAACTGCACACTTTAAAATCTCGTCACATATTCCTAGCACATTTTCTCTCTTTTCCTCTTCTTCCAGGTGTTGCTAACATCCCAGTTTTTCTAACTTCATCCCAATTTTTATAAATGCTGCTCTCAGAAAAACAGTAAACTCCGAAGTCAGTTTCATTATTTCCTTTACTGTTAATGTGGCATATTTTTCTACACACTTATTATAGACATTCAGCACTACTCCCTTTTCCCCATTTCATAACAGTTTACCTTTAGAATGTCTGATAATATCACTCAGTCCTGCCACTGTGATTGGATCAGCCAAAATCACAGTATTTCAGGCAAGCAATGCAACACAAACTGTCGTGCAAACTGACTATTCATTATAAATGTGGGAAGATGCAAATACTCAGAATTTATATTACTGGTTGCAATTATATCAGGCAGTGAATCAACCATTGTGTAAGATATTTATTTTGTATCACATGTTTTGAATGTATATATCTGTATGAGAACAGAGACAAAAGATGCTAAACAAAAGGGAACTATTTTCTTTGAGAGCATTGTAGGTGATGCGGTCAGGCACCAATCATTGTACTTGTAACCACCTGCTTCTATTTACGTTGCTTTTTTCTTATGATGGAAGGAGATTAGAGAACATGTTATTTCTTCAGCTTCTATTTTAATAGGTAGAAATTTGCGAACTAATATTCCTTGTGCTTTTAAGAAATTAGTGCCACCAAAGATAAGAAAATATTAGAGTACAAAACAAAAGACATAAACTTATTTTGACAGCTCAGCAAAAAATCGTCCATCTTATCATATTGGTCATAAAATAATGTTTCAAAAAATTCCAAATTTCCATTGAATCCCGGGAAAAATTATCAAAAATATTGGCCCTAATTCTTATCAGATTCAGGGAGGAGGAGGAGGGATACATACAAGAGATGAAGTTAATTTCAAGTCCACGGCTGAAAATATAAAATCATAGATTTTAACATATCATTTATATAATAACAGGACACAATTTCAATGATTTATTGTTGTATGAACCCTAAATTCATGCTTTTGTACTTCTTTTATTGTTTAATATTATTACATGTTGTTAGTATACTTTGTCATTTTAGACAGGCTACTCTAGTGGTAAGTTTTGTAAATTAAATTAATTAAGGGGGTAAAACTCAATCATAAGGACAATTTTAAAAACAATTATTCAAAACCTCATCCTCAGGGATAGTTGTGAAATCTCCTAACAGACTACTCTTAAAATTAGATTTAGTATTGAGTGTTCTAATTGAAGACCTCCCTCGAAAAAGGGTGTAACATCAAATTAATGAAATATGTGACTTCGGTGGAAAAAGAAATTTTGAAGCATTCATTCAATAGCTGAATAAACTTCTATCCTTGATTAATCAAATGGTTCTGCCAGTAAATATAGGCCTAACGAAATTATTTTCTTTATAGATTTGTTGGTTACACTCTCATTCGAGGGAGGTCTTACAATTAATGTAGTCCTACTGTTATTTAGTTTGGTGCTAAAAAGAAGAGAGAGGTGTTTTATGTATAGGCACTGATAGTTAAAGTATTCATGTACATCAGTATGAGATATTGTGCTTGTTATGAACGTTCTCGTTCTGAAATCTGTTTAATAAACATTCACTATTGTCAAATTTTTGAGATTATTTAATATAATAATCAATCACAGAATCAATTTATATAACTCCACCACACGGATAACAAAACTTACATAACTCCTGATCAGATCAATGCATACATTGTGAACAGCAATATGACAGAGAGGAGTGTGCAACTGAGGGTTGAAAGTGATTTTATTTTGGCTGTAGAATATCTGTATAGCAGAGAACGTATAAATGAAATTCCAAATGTATCATGTCCCATTATCAATGCTCTGTATACTATAAACCACGTTCTTGTTCCTCCTTCTAATAATTTAAGTTTTATTTAACAAACATAAATATATATGCTCATAGTGAAAGCCCTCAAACACCAAACAGTAATTCATAAAATATGTTTCAGGGCAAGTCACTCAGTTTCAAGCTCTTCAAAAATATTTCAAACCCCTCAACAACACTTGGTTAATGTTACAGCTTTTCAACTGTACCACACTCCCACCACAATTTGTTTTTCAAATGGTCACCAAGGGGTTTAATATAACAGAAGCAATAAGCAAGATATTGTTGTAAATCAAATTTTCACACAGAATTCGGGCCAAAATCTTAATTCCGGTTCTGTGTCTTTAAGCAACTTCGAATTGTCTTCTCTGACAACAAGAGCAACAGGAAATGAATATCTATTGCAGACACTCATTATCATCTTCAGCATTGATGATGTTATGATCGTCACAATCATCGGAACTGGAGAGAATCACACTATTCCAGCTTTAATCACACAGGTAGGAAGAAATAGATATATGAAAGATATCTCTTTTCAGGCAAACATTCCCTACAATGTATCCACTGACATGAAGCAATGAATGGTTATGGAACTATAGAGGAAGAATATCTCAAGAAAACCTGTGCATTATGTGTACAACAAATGCCATTTTTATATGTTGTATTTGCTGAGCTCTGAACCTAGCAGCCTTCTTTGAACTCACAGCTGCTTCATATCTATACTGCAACCATCAGCCTCTTAAGAGAAGAATTAGCATCTCTCCCTGCCAGACATCACGATTCAAACAATTCAGATATAAATAAGCACTTTGGGATACTTCTGTTTCCCTGTTTTGTATTGTTTGGTAACAGCCACAAAACTACAAGTCGGAGGCAACTGGTAATATTATTACAGAAAGGAAAGGAACAAATGAAGTTCGTGGGTTGATTATATTAAATTCACCGATTCAAATATGTTATGTAAATGTATATACAGAGGTATGGGACCAAGAATTATTGAACAAAGTTTTGAAATGTTCCTAAGCTTACACCTGCAACGTCCGCCGACTGCCCATTATGTAGGTGCCAAAAGATAAGAACTTGCATTTCAAGTGGTGGAACAACTTTTAAAAAGAAGCAGGAGTAGCTTATTATTAGAAATAAAAGTTTTTGGTACTACATCAGTGATGTAAAGAGCAAGGGCAAATCAAAATTTACTATTTTATCTGTAAAACATCTTTCCTTTCCAGCATCATATGTAAATTGGATACTCTTCCATTTTCATAAAACCTGGAGCTGCATCCATGTTCGGAGGTATAACAATCAAAGTTTCATGAGTTATTTAAAAAAAGAAAACAATATTACAAGTTAGGAACCAAAATGTTAAAGTTTTGGCCTGATCTTGTGTGTGTATCTAATGCCTACCCACTTCACTTGCGTGATTTGGGTTCCGCATACTGCGGATAGATGGCAGAACTGTGATCCATTTTCAAGTTGCACACCACTACGGCGGGCCACTCATGCATGATGTGTACTGGGGTCAGTGTATAGCGAGGAAGAGAGAAGAGGAAACCCTTCTACTGCCTCATTATTAGGGAAAGGAAGTTCATGCATTTGCATATTTGTTCTCTATCATTGTGTGAATTTGCTGAAAGATTATCTACATGGATCACAAATTTCTGAATACAATGATATTACTTTTATTGTGCATAAAAGTACATATTTTGCCTTTATATATAAAAGCATCATATTTTAACATTTATGCAAGGAACCTGCACATTATGTATGTTTATTTGTCTTTCCCTCATTTTTAAACGTGTGTAAAGTCGTAAACACGACTAATTTATGTTTATGAATTTTGAACATAACGATGACGCCCTCATAGGGAGCCTTTCAAGTTAGCATTTGGTATTTCTTTACTGCAGTCTTCAGTAGATTTCGATAGAACAATAGCCAATTTAACATCAGTTCCAGGAAATGTAGGAGATAAAGTGAACGAGAAAACAGCAAATATTCTTTCCAAAAACCCTGGCTATTATCAACTTAAAGAAATTCAAGATATTTTCGAAGGAAAAACACCCCAAAAAGAAACAAAATTTTCTATAGAACAGCTCACAGCTTTTGTGCAAGCCCCTCTTACTTCTTGTGACGTAGAACGAAGTTTTTCGCGCTACAAAGCTATGCTGAGAGACAACAGGCGAAGAATGACAACAGAAAACATATGTCACTGCTTAGTTGTGAACTGTAACAGCATAAATGGAGCATTCAGCAATGAGGCAAGCACTTCAAAATCCATAGACTAAACGTAAGTTACCTATACCTTATTATTCTGTTAAAAAAATCTCAGACTGATAATGCATATTTTGTAGCAAATTTATCTATTTTACGGCATAATTGCATACATATTCTTCACGTTTTTAGGGCATGAACTTCCTTTCCCTGCTTATTATACATATTTTTATTTATTTTTTAATTTATTCTGGTAGAGTTAAGGCCATGGGGCCTTCTCTTCCACAGTACCAGAAGTGAAATATACATTAAAACAATAACAATAGTAGTAATATTAATAGTAATACTTAAATATAAAATCATTATCTTGCACATTAACACACTTACATATAATGAAATATTCACTAAATATGATACATAATTAAGTAATTCACCATTTATATCCTAATTGTACTTTATAATAGGCCTAAATGACAACTTATACAAACACAGAGACTAACCTAACACTCACATATCAATTCCATGTAAAAGTATGTAATTCTTAATTTAAATTAAATAATTGCTCGGCAATATGACGAAGTAAGGAGTTCCACAGGCGACAAACTGACATGGTGAAAGAGAATGAATAGAAAGAGGTACGGCGATGAGAAATGGATAGTAAGGCCTGATGTTGGTTCTATAACATTGTAAGATATCCAAAGCAGGTTATCAGATATTTTGGAGTAGAAGTGAGTAATATTTTAAACAGAACAGAAAGTATTGCAGATGACGCAGAGACACACATTATGAACACTTAGTCTTTTAGTTAAATTGACAGTTATATCTGTCAAGAGATAATAGCAGTAATCAAAATGGGGCATCACTAGCAATTGAACAATGTTTTTTTTTTTTTTTTATGGAAAGAGGCAGACAACTTCGCAAATGATTTAGAGAGTGGAGCAGTGAAAATACTTTCTTACAGATGTGAGTCATTTGACTTTTCCAACTTAGATCTCTGTCCATTAA
The DNA here is from genome assembly GCF_040183065.1 of Periplaneta americana. Lineage (NCBI taxonomy): Eukaryota > Metazoa > Arthropoda > Insecta > Blattodea > Blattidae > Periplaneta > Periplaneta americana. The sequence continues at coordinate 181,221,975 of NC_091126.1, forward strand.
TAATCCAAGATTTTTTACAGTGTTGCTAAACTTAATAAAGGCCTCATTTATTAACCATCTTGGTATGGTTTTGTTCTTAACTGTATTGAGCAAGCACTGATGTCCCATTACAATTGCCTGCGATTTTTCTGGGTTTAACCTCAATTCAAACTTCTGAGCCCATAGATAGAGTTTAAGTCTTCAGTCATTGTGTCCACTATGTCAATTAGTTCATCAGGACGAAAGTGTGTACAGATCTGTAAATCGTCAGCAAACAAGTGGTATCTGCAGTGCTGTATGGTGTTTGTCATGTCGTTAATATATATCATAAATAGTAGAGGACCTAGCACCAACACTTGAGGAACCTCCAGATTTCGTGATGCCCCATTCAGAAGAGAAATGATCAACTAATGTACACGCTGGTGGTCATGAAGGTAGGATTGAAACCAAACAACAACATTATCAGACAGATTCAAGTTTTGGAAAAACTAGTGTTGAGATAGTTCCCGTGATTTTGGAAATGAAAATGGTCGAATTTGTAAGGAATTTCTTGCAGAGATGGATTTCAAAAGTTAAGGATTTTATAGAGAAATATTTCAAGGAAAGGAGATTGTTCGGAAATGTAAATCATGTGTGCATGGTAATGGAAGTGCAAAAATTGTGATTCCTAGCAGAAAGGAACGTAGGAATATAAAACACACGATATGCTATAATGTGAAGAACGCAAAACTTGTATTAATTCATTAACTATTGTAATACAGTGAAGCACAACAAATAATAATGAAATAGACACAAAATTTCTATAGTGTAACTTCGTTTCCACATCGGCCATTACGGTAGTCTGTACTGATAACATCATTACACAAAAAACACCAGGCTTTGAATTTGAAAATCCTGCAAGACATATCAAATGCTCAAACTAACCTAAGCTGTCACAGATTAGTATATACAAGACATAACATAAGCCTAACCTAACCTAACCTGTCGCAGATTCGCATATGCAAGACATAGCTTGAGTATACACTAGCGTCAAACTGTCGTATTGTGATCAAAGTTATGTTGTATTACCGAGGAGACAGCTGAAGGTATGGAAGCAAAATGGAAAGGGAACTACCTCAGCACTTGTTTAACCCAAGTTTTTCAATTTACAGAAAAGGAGATCAATATCAACATTATCAAACACCTTTCTGAAATAAAGTAAAGTCAATAAAGTCAGTTTACTGTCATCCGTAGCTTCATGTATGTCTTAATTGACTCTTAGTAACGCAGTTGTGGCACTGTGGCCAGTCCTAAATCCTGATTGGTAATCGTCAAATAAGTCGTTATGGTTTAAGGATGTTGCCAGTTTGTTGTGTACAATATGTTCCAGTACTTTTGATAATGCCATCGTGATGCTAATAAGTCTGTATTCATAGTGCATCAGTATCAATGCATATAAAAAATGTAAAATTATGAGTTATGATTAAATAATGCTTATCACAGTAAATATTACTCACCAACCATACCTTGCAGTAGAAGCGTCCGAGTTTTTGGTACACAGTTGGCAAAAGAATTCTCCTTGTTCGTCTATTACAGTTACTAGTACTTGGTTGGACTGGATTAATTTCCATTGTCAGTTGTTCACATGGCTAACATCTCCATGTATTTCTGGTTCTTGTTTCACTACATCCTGTTAAAATAATATGGAAACATTTATTATTGGTAATGTGAACCAAAACAAAAATACCATCTGATTTGGAATTATACGCAGAGTGCTGAAAATTTTGAGCAACAAATTTTGTGAGGTAGGAGATGCAGTGGATCTTGATGCACATAGCTCACTCATAGGGGCCCATCGTGCTGCAGGTAGTAGATGCAATACAGTAGGGATTTTATTATTATTATTATTATTATTATTATTATTATTATTATTATTATATTCACAAAATTGAATAATAAACTAATATTTGTCCTCAAGTAGAAGATCTTGCAAATCAGAGATTTACCTATATAAAATGTGTCTCTATTTTGAGAAAAATTAATTTTTAAAACTTTTCTACTCACCTGCAAGGTATCACTTCTTAACCCTTGATATGTACTGTAGTTGTTATTACGCAGGTATTTCAAGCAGGTGTGCAATTGCTTGGCCCCTCTTAATCATTAAGCACTCCACTTTCCAATATTTTGAACTGGTTACAGCCCTGCACCACTGTGGACTAACAGTTATCATGTCTTATCGTGAAACGAGTGGGCACAGGTTCAAAACCTGGTTGAGGTTTCTTCCGGGGTTTTCCCTCAACCCATTAAGAGCAAATGCTGTGTACGTTGCTGTTATTTCTAATGTAAAATTATGTATCTGACAATATATTAATGCAAGGCTCTATTGTACTATAATTTTGGCGTTCTGAAACCATAATATATTAGTAGCAGTTGAGATAGTTTTCCTGCAACATAAGCACTTGAAAAGATAGGGAATATCTTCATTTGATTTCCTTTGTTTAGAAAATTTTTTATTATCACCACAATTTTCATAATCTTCTACTGCAATTGGAATTAATCAGTAAAGCTGAGCAAATTCTTCAGAACTTGCATTGTTCCTCATTAATCCTATTTTAACCACGATGCCACTACATGTATGTTCACTTTCTTCTTCGACAACAATCCTGGTTGGACACGTTATAAGGTTGAGGTTTTTTCCGGGGGTTTCCCTCAACCCAGTAAGAGCAAATGCTGGCTAACTTCCACTTTGCTGACATTATCACCTTCATCTCATTCAGACGCTTGATAAACATAGCAGTTCATAAAACGTCGTAAAATAAACAAATAAATTTACTGACGGCTCTTTCTGCAGTAGACATACTTGGCAGAGCTATCAGAATCAGACACTCGCTAACAAGCAAACATTCTGATGGGGGCAGATAAAGTTAAATTTTTTTCTTCCACCATGTTAATAATGTCAAAACAAGTGCTTATACAAATTTTGGCCACTTGACCGCAATAATTACGAGGCCCTCCAGAAAGTGATTTTCCCTGGGGCAGTTTACAGAAAGAAAGCACAATTGCATGGAAAGATTTATTGAAACCGTTACAGAAATTGTTGCGCTATTTGTCAACACATCCTCACTGGAACTGAGACATTTATCATACCATGAGATCAATTTTTGTATTCTTGTGTCTAGAAGTCAGCCACCTGGGATCGGAACCAGCGTTTGATAGCCGTCTGCACCTCTCTGTCGATCCCATGATATGACAAATGTCTCAATTCCACTGGGGAATATGTCGAAAAATAGCTCAACAATTGCTGTGTTTGTTCCAATAAATTTTTCCAATGAAACTGTGTTTTCTTTCTGTTAATGGCCCCTGGCGAACTTATTTTTACGGCCCTCGTAATTGGGGTAGAGTGGACAAATTTGTATAAGCACTTCTTTTGACATTATTAACAAGGTGAAAGAACAAAAAATTAACTTTTTTATCTGCTCCCATCAGAATGTTTGCTTGTAAGCAACTGAAAGGAGGTTTCGTTTAGTATTTTTCAATGAGTTAGAAATGTTTTCATAGTTTTAGAGTTAAGTAGCATTAAGTTATCTATTTTTCAGAATTAAAACTAAGGTATTAATACCGGCATCTGTTATTGTATATTTTATGACTATGTAATACCAATACAAACATTTTAGTAACACCTTCAAACTCGCTGTAATAGCTCAGTTGGTAAAGCATTGATGTGGAGAATATAGGTAAAGCTGTGATTTATTCTCATCGAGGTAAAGAAAAAACTTAAAATATAATTATTATATGTAATATTAAGAAATACATGTAAAAACAAAGAAATATAAAATAAAGGTAATTTCCTAGAAGACGGGCAAAATCCAACATGGCTGATGAAAACTACCAAAAACGTTCTGCCAACTATGAAGTCCAAATGTCACCAAACATCGCAAAATCAAAGATGAAAAATCAAATATATATTCATATTTTTAAAGAAGAACAAGCCCTCCAAAAAATGAAAATATATTTAATTTTTCACCTTCGATTTTTTTGGCGTTTCGTGGCATTCGAACTTCATAGTTGGTAGTACTTTTCTGGCAGTTTTCGTCCGCACTTTACCCTCAAAAATCACTAAAACACAAAACAAAACATAATAATTTATCATCTTATCAAATAAAATTCAATTCTCATCGACATCTTCAACAACAACCTCTTCACTTCAAGTATATGACGCAGGCTTTAAGGCAATCTAAACTTAAACCATGCAGGCAACAAAGAACTAAACCAACACTTTGTCGTACAGTCAACTTTGCATAAATAAACCACGTGTTTACACTAAATGAAATTCTCTTTGAACACTTATTACACCTTAACTTCTACAGAAAATTCAGTAAATAATTCCTTTAAACCACAGAAAAACAGTTTTCTTCTCAACATTCAACACAATCCTTCTTCACCAGCGAAAGAACTAAACCAAAATCGACACAAAATTTAATAGATAAATTTCAGAACACGGTTTCCTTCCTTTCCCTCTTACTTCAAAATTCCAACCTTGTGCACACAAAATAAATTATTGCCACTGAAAAGTGCCTTTTCGTAAGCATGATGATGCGCATTCAACAAATGCAGACAAATCTACAATGTAACACCACTCACGTCAAACAACCAGGAACAACAGGACAACGTCATTATCCATTAAAAATAAATGAAAATTCTACTAGAATAAATGATAACTATAACCAATCAAATCGAAAGAAAATCACAAAAATCATAAAATGAGAAACTTTCAATAGCTTTAGCCATCAGTCACAACATAACACCACTCACGTCAAACAACCAAGAACAACTGATAACGTCATTATCCATTCAAAAATAACGAAAATTCTAGAACAAATGACAACTATAACCAATAAAATTAAAAGAAAATCACGGCGACACCTAGCACAAAATACCTAGAACTAACATGTAAAAGTCACTAAAAGATCACTAACATTTAACTCTGAAATAAAGAAGTTGGTAATACTTACTATATTCAACCAAGTGCCCGTCTTCTATGAAATTACCAAAATAAATGTGAATTACTTCCCGAAATAAAGAAAAAAAAGGGAGAAAAGAGGGAAGGAGAAAGGAAAGAAAGAGAAAAAAGGAATATAGCTACTACTTTTCTCACATTTGTCATGATTTATGATATAAATCGTTCCCCATCAATTTCCGCTACTACTGGCTCTATCTTCTCATGAGTATCATCTTCTAGGAAATTACCAAACAATAATACTGGTACTGTAAGTTATAAATTATTACATAAAATTCTAGGCTATAACACTTCAACGCGATAGATGTCACTGTACAATTACAGGTTAAACAAGTTATGGAAATATTAATATAAAACTATTAATTATATAGCCTCTTCACACTAGGACACTGGTGATGTCACTGATAGAGATACATTTGTTTGAATTGGAACATTCATACTGGGACACTGAAGTGTCTGACCCAGTTACGGTGACGCAGCAGTGACCTGCCCTCTACACATGTCCAAAAGCGATGACTAAAGCAATAAAGTGATGAAAACGACTGCTTGGCAAGAATTATAGCTAAGTTTGTGCTGATATCAATGAGAAAGATATGAATAAGAAATAAAATTGGTACCTAAGTTGCATATTTTCTTTTCCACTGTAAAAAATTCTAAATTACATTATTATTTATAATAATAATTATTATTATTATTATTATTAATTTATTATCAATTGCATTTTTTATTAATTGTGTTTATTATTGTCACTATTGAGTCTAATTAGTTACCACTGCCACCGGGTATATACCCATTTGAAGTGTGAATAAATACATACATATATAGCATTTCAAGTGATATATGGCGACATGGTTTGGAATTGTTACCATATTAATTTACAATGGAAAGTTATATTCAACAATACATAACATTTAGCACTGATAAAAAAAATAAACTTAAAAGAAATGTTCGAGATTTATATAACAGTATAAAGAAATTTAAGAATTGATATCAAGCAAAGGATATGTGATCCAGGATAAGAATGGTGACTTGCTTGCAGACTCTCTTTTAATCCTGAACAGATGGAAAAACTGTTTTGGGCAACTATTAAATGCACACAGGCCAAATAGAAATGATCGGGACGAAATTCAAATACAAACTGCTGAACCATTTATACCGGAACCCACACTTTTTTGAAGTCAGAATTGCGATAGAAAATCTGAAAAAGTACAAGTCTCCAGGTATCAATCAAATTCCGGCACAATTAATACAAGACGGTGAAAGCGCATTATCTAGCGAAATTTATAAACTTGTACTTGCTATTTGGGAAAAGGAAATTGTACCTGTACAATGGAAGATGTCCAAAATTGCACCTATTTTTAAGAAGGCGGACAAGGCTGACTGTTGTAACTTTCGAGGAATATCACTTTTGTTGACGTCATACAAAATTTTGTCCAATATTCTTTTGAGGAGATTAACTCCATATGTAGATGAAATTACTGGGGATCATCAGTGTGGTTTTAGGCATAATAGATCGACTATTGATCAGATTTTTTGTATTCGGCAGATATTGAAGAAAAAATGGGAGTATAAGGGTACAGTACATCAGTTATTCATAGATTTCAAAAAGGCATATGATTCGGTTGAGAGAGAAATTTTATATAATATTTTTATTGAATTTGATATTCCCAAGAAACTAGTTCGATTAATTAAAATGCGTATCGCTGAAACTTACAGCAGAGTCAGTTTCTGTTACTTTTCCAATTCACTGCGGGCTAAAGCAAGGAGATGCACTATCACCTTTAATTTTTAACTTTGCTCTAGAATATGCCATTAGGAAAGTTCAGGATAACACAGAGGGTTTGGAATTGAACGGGATACATCTGCTTTTTGTCTATGCGGATGACGTAAATATGTTAGGAGAAAATCCACACACGATTAGGGAAAACACAGAAATTTTACTTTGAAGGAAGTAAAGCAATAAGTTTGGAAGTAAATCCCGAAAAATCGAAGTATATGATTATGTCTCGTGACCAGAATATTGTAAAAAATCGAAATATAAAAACTGGAGATTTATCCTTCGAAGAGGTGGACAAATTCAGATATATTGGAGCAACAGTAACAAAAATGACACTCGGGAGGAAATTAAATGCAGAATAAATATGGGAAATGCGTGTTATTATTCGATTGAGAAGTTTATGTCATCTAGTCTGCTGTCAAAAAATCTGAAAGTTAGAATTTATAAAACAGTTATATTACCAGTTGTTCTGCATGGTTGTGAACCTCGGACTCTCACTTTGACAGAGGAACAGAGATTAAGGGTGTTGGAGAATAAGGTTCTTAGGAAAATATCTGGGGCTAAGAGGGATGAAGTTACAGGAGAATGGAGAAAGTTACACAACACAGAACTGCACGCATTGTATTCTTCACCTGACATAATTAGGAACATTAAATCCAGGCATTTGAGATGGACAGGGCATGTGGCACATATGCGCGAATCCAGAAATGCATATAGAGTGTTAGTTGGGAGGCCAGAGGGAAAAAGACCTGTGGGGAGATCGAGACATAGATGGGAGGATAATATTAAAATGCATTTGAGGGAGGTAGGATATGACGATGGCGAGCTTATGTGAAGGTGGCAATGAACCTTCAGATTCCTTAAAAGCCATTTGTAAGTACCTAAGTAAGTAAATATTGAGATGTAGGAACCACAAATGTTCACATAACATTTCTAGTAATCTTTGTTATACTTTCCAACAGCACATCAAGAGCAACAATGAACTTATCAGTGACATTTTTATAATATTTAAAAATATAGAATATACTACTATCAGTTAAAATCTGTCAAATATGCTCAAAATAAAAGAAAATAATACAACAGTACCTTAACACAAGAGAAAGTTTTTCATCTGATGAGATAGCTTTCCTTAGTATCATGTCCATTCTTGTCATTTCTTCTTTCACATTTTTCTAGTAGTTCATTAAATGAAGTTTTTGACATTCTGAAGTACTGAAAAAATTTCCTGTCATCTTGTCTCTGGTCATCATACAGAGTGTAAACAAGCTTTTCTCCGGCCGATCACGTAGCAGTGAATTTCTGGGTAATGAACGTCTTTTCTTCATCCTCCTCCTGTTCAATAGCAGTAACAACAAAAGGTCCTAACTCGAATCCATTTTACTAGATAATCACAAATTGTTTTATCAGAAGCTACTAACTAATCAGTTGGCAATACTAGCTGTGTTCGACACCAGTGACCCACGAGTGTTCACTGCAATCACTGGTGTCCCAGTGTGAAAAAGGCCTTGGAGTTAATGATTTTCCCAGCATAAAACATTTCCAGAAGCAACTGTTCTCAAGTAGGTCTATGTTCACTGTATATAGTCATGTATACATATATCTTACATCTACCCCATAATATTAGCTGCAATCTCCCCCCGATATTAAATATAAACATCTGTCTACGGTATACCAACAAGTTCTCTTTGTAACTCGCGGTATACAAATCTTTAATGGTCCCATATAACACTGTCCTCCCCAACGAGCACAGAATACATAGAGTAGACACTGAGCGTATTCCAAATCTCAGCAAGAGCAATCTGATGGCATCACGGTGTTCCGAATTTCAATGATGACGTCAATGATGCTCCACCAGTGTCACACCGGTTCCATCAGCTTGCAGAGGTGGTGGCAGTCTCCATCAGCCGCCATCAGTGAATCTGATTGGTTCTTGTATAGGGCTGGAATTAGCAGACGAATGACATTGTGCACTGTTGTGTCATGGCGGTGTGTTCTGCTGTATTGTTTGTAATGAGCACCACGTCAAAAATATGTTAATGGCTTATGAGGGAACATGTCAACAGACCAGTTATTACTACCGGTTCAAGAAATAAATTGTTTATGTTCTCTTTTCTTTGAACGAGATGACAGTACAGAAATTTCACAAAATCTTGCTAGTGTAGCACAAACAACTTGTACAGCCGCCAAGAAAGCCATTGAACCTTCGAGCAGTTTTGTTCCTATTCCCTGCAGAGTGACGTCATTGTTGACCACCCGTCAGGTGAGATTCGGAATATACTAACTAGCATCTTAATACCATTGGACGGAGTGAAGCCCCTTTAATGGACCTGACGCCATTTTGTTGCTACCAAAACATTGCAAAATAGCTATTACGTTATAGAAGATCTTATGATAATAGGAATTCCATGTCCCTAATTTCCTGGAGGAATCACATTTTCTTGTATGTTTCGTAATACAGAATCGCTAGGCACGTATTTTTAGAAAAAATTGGAAAACTGTCTTCGATAAATCACATATATACAGGTTATTTAAACTGACAGCTCTTCAAATTGCAATATGGTATTTAACAGGTACTCTGGAAGGTTAAAAAATAATAGGCCTAATGATAAAAAGGAGGATAACAGTTTGACCTTATTTTGCTACAAGTCCAATAAAAATGCTAACCTATAATAATTACTTTTATAGGTTGATCCATTTGCTTCGATTGCATAATGCAACTTGATTCTTAACGCATATTATAATTATCTTCCTCTTGTCACTATTTCGTATAGTAGATGTCCCGGTTTTGTTCAGACAAAAATGGAATACCCTTAACCATATAAAGCTTGACAGGCTCTTCGTTAATTAGATTATAACGGCGAACAAAAGTGAAGCTTTATTACTAAGTGGATAAAGTTAGATCACGACTGGAGAGAGTGATCTAAGACCCACGATTTAATGAAGCTACTTTTGTACGAGTTGTATGCAACACATTGTTCATTATTTGTCGAAAGTTAGAAAATAAAACTAGCAATTAAATTAGCCGTATTAGGGGGGGTTCGGATAGGTACTAGCTTACCAATCTTAAAAGTGCGTACATATAATTTTCTTTTCCTGACTGTTAGAATTACATACAATCTTGAAAAAAATATGAGTTGCATGATATACCTTTCTGACTGCTTTAACACAGGGATTTTTTAAATTTTATGCATTTCCAAAATTGAAAATAGCACGCGGCACAAACTTCCAACCTGGGTTGTTAGGTTAGTTTAGTTCGTAACTGCTAAGTCTACAAAGCGTAAGTCTGATTTAATTACAATAATATCAATACAGTAATCCTTTCTCTTAATCAAACTAATACGCGTACAATACGAATCTAACCGACTAACCTAGGCTAAATCATTCATTACTATACCGGTAATAAGTACATTCCACACACGCAAAATTTACCTGTAAAACCTTATTCCAGCAATTTTCTTTGAAAACCTGTTTCTGCAGCCATATCCAGCCAGCACATGTAAGCATCTTGAAATTAGTTCATTACTGAATTAAAACAACGATGCAACAACACAATCAATTGTCCATGTGCTAAGCGGGAGCCAATGTTTTGGTAGGATCATGATGGAGACTGTACACGAAGACCAGCTTCACCTCCAAGCTGTTCTTGTCTACTCTATGTATTCTGTGCTCGTTGGTCCTCCCTGATTTTCTTGTGTCAAGATTGTTTGTGGCAATTACATATATATATATATATATATATATATATATATATATATAAACAAAAGGTTTTTATTTTAAGAAACAAAATTAAATTTACCGTCAGTTTTGAGAGTTTGAGCACCTTGCAGACATGAAACTGCGTTTCCTAATTATTTCGTAAACATTTCAAACACCATCTTGAAACTGACGACTGTAGCGACATCTATAGGAAACATCGAAAGTTCTAGAACCACAGAATGAATTTATATATATTTATCCATGCTAACGCTCTAAAACGAATTAATAAAAAAAAACACCTGCAGTAACCAATGTTGAAGAATGAACTAAAGCAGATACCGGAGTAGGAGCTGCTATACACAAATAAATAATAATTTAATAAAAAATTTCAGTAAAATAATTAAATATTAATAAATCAAAATTTAAAAAAATAAAATTTGGTTATTTAGTAAGTCTATGATCCTAACCACCCAACACGAGAGGTTATGGACGACCAAAAACCGGAAGTAACGCTTTGATCAGGGAGAAAAAAACCAGAGAGGACGACCAAGAACCGGAAGTGACGTTGGAACCAGAGAGCAGAAGCCAGAGAGATGGAAGAGACAATATGCGACATCTGCCGGAAGCAGGTCCAAAACAACGAAAACGCTATAGAATGTGAAAACTGCGATATGTGGAGGCACTTCGAATGCAGTGGACTAACGAGAGGAGAATTCGATATCAAAAGGAAAAACTGCAAACTGACATGGTTATGCGCGGAATGCAAGCCCAGAATATTAAAGACTGCAGAAATGGAGACGAAGATTGTAGAACTACTAAAGACACACATGGAAGCCAGCATGGCCCAAATGAGAAGCAGTATGGACAAGATGATCACAAATAAAATAAGAGAGACAATAAGTCATGAAATGAAACAACACCTGGAGAGACCAGCAACGATAAAAACAAAACCCCCACCCCCCAATGGAAAAACAAATAGACCTATACCAGAACACAAGGAAAAAAACCAAGAGCGACAAACCACAGAGGAACATCGACCGAGGTGCCGCAACAGGAGCGACACCACAGCAGAAGAACAATCAAGATCCACAAGTCGTCTATCTTGTTGATTGGTTAGAGTTTCAGTTGATATCAACCAACGAGTTAGATACTATAGAGAGGCTAAAGACATCTGATAAGCGCTCCCTGCGGAGGTCAACAGTACTATGGATTATTCCCTAAAAAACATGGCGGTCTATAGTACCGCCAGCCTCCGCAAGGGGTGCTTATCAAAGGTACACTGCAACGAGTTGGTACATGTATTATATTTTTCAGATACATCAATATTTAATTTAAACATTTCGCTATAGGTTTTGTAAAAAGTTGATTTATAAATGAAAAAGTAATAATTAAGACTTTAAATTTCCAAAAATGTCTCATTTCCTCGGATTTAAATGAAATGTACCGTAAATCATAATATTCGTTGCTCGATAATGAAACCCTCTCGATACAGGTACCATTGCCGCAGAGAATATTAAGATAAGTCGGACTGAGCATAAGCGAAGTATCTGTGTTAATAAGTTTGTACCATCAAGAGTTTAGTATTTATTGTGTTTATAGGGCCTACTCCAATTTTCTTTTTATTAATGCGTAGGGCCCTTTTTGTTAACAAAGAGGAAAGTTAGCACTTGCATCACACACAATTTGTCATTATTGTTCAAAAAATTGTAAGAACAATTTTATTCTGCAAAAGCCTCTGCCTAGTTGCGAGACACGTGTCAGATCAATGCTTGTTTCAAATTATATTAGACTACACGATTGTCATGAGTTATGATCGTGAGTAACTTTCTATTAGTGTCATTCTTTAATTATTATGTTGCATGCTAAGAGGTTATTTGTAGTTTTAATAATTTCAGTTTTCAAAAGTTCTCTATGTTAGTTCCAATTTCAAATGCATTTTTCTCAATAACTTAATTACTGGATATATATATATATTTTTTTTAATTTTCGCCACTACCTTTCCTATATTTTACTACTATTAGTTACATACGTCGTCTCTCTTGATATCACCTGGTGAGCACTGAATTACATAATTTCATATTAGGTTAGATTAGCTGTAAGGTAATTTAATTTGTGACGAAGTCAAAAAATTATTTATTTTTCTTCTTCCGATTAAATTCATCCGTCTTTAGGTGCTTTGCTTTGGTTGCATCGAGTATAGCTTGTAATTTAATATCTGGGCTATATTTAGTGAAACTAATAAAACATAGGCCTACAGCTGTTATAAAACGTAAAGTTTTGTGTATATTTCACTTTTTACTTATTAACATAGTCTTAATATGTAACTCAATTCACAATACTAACTTCGTCACAGTCATTTCCTACAACATCCGAGCCACGCCCCTTTGTTTTGACTAACCGAAACATGGCGGACCAATGTTCAATTGCCTTCAACTTTCTGAGGTCTTTGTCCTCTCTATAGTATCTAACTCGTTGATATCAACCCTTCCTCTTCAATTATGTAGCATATTATAATCTTTGGTATCCGCATGGTAACTAAATTCCGTCGACACGAATGCGTCCAACGGAATATAAATTTGTTTCAACTATGGTAGGTGGCTCTGAATGAGTATAGTATACATCTTGTGTATGTCATTTCGATGGATTGAGTTTATGCGAGTAGTTGTTTGGGTCGGCGATGTTTGTATTTCCTGTTTATATCATATCTGCCAAGAGAATTTATTAGTTTGTTGTTGTTGAGTGCTGCCTTGTGATAGAGTTTAGTTGTGATTTTTTGTATATATTCGGAGGTCATCATGAAGTTGTCGTGTACTTGTTCCCCATCCACTGCCGTGAATGGTTCTCAATATTTTGTTTTGGATAACTTGTATCTTGTTCATGACGGATTTGCTAGCATATGCCCAAGCTGGTGCTGCGTATGTTATCATACTTCGAATTAAGGCTTTAGAGACATGTAATTTAGTTTTATGTTTTAATGCTGGAGTTTTAAATAGTGGATATAATTGAAGAAATCTACCCATGGCTTTTCCTGTTAACTGAGTGACATGTTGGTTCCAAATTAGTGTTTTATCCATAGTTATTCCCAGATATCTTATTTTTGGGGTCCAGTTGATGTATATATTGAATAATTTGAGTCGGGTCCTGGGTTGGGCTTGTCGTTTTTGAAAAATGATTGCAGAGCTTTTAAGGGGATTGATTTTAATTTTCCATCTGTAGGTCCATGTTTCATAATTATTTAAGAAGTTTTGTAGTCTATTGATTGCAAATGGTAGGTTTTCTGCGGTTGATAAAAATGCGGTGTCGTCGGCATATTGAAACGTGTGAATATATGGTTGTGTAGGGATATCTGCTGAGTAGAAGTTATAAAGTATAGGTGATAGCTTGGATCCTTGTGGCAAACCTGCGTATATGTTATACTTTGTTGATGAGGCACCTTGATGTAAAACTTGAAATTTTCTGTTGGAAAGGTATGACTTAATAAGGTGTATTAATTTTGGGTTTGTTCCAACTTGAATCAGTTTATAGTATAGACCTGTATGCCATACAGTGTCATAAGCTTTGTTAACATCAAGTAACATCATCGCAGCATACTGTTTGTTGTTGAAAGCAGTGGTGATTGTTTCAGTTAAGCGGAGAGGTTGCGTTGTTGTGCTTCGTCCTGACATAAATGCAAATTGTTCATCGGGTATATGTCGCTGTAGATGTGGATATAGTCTGTTATATATCACTCCTTCGTAGATTTTTCCAAGTGTGCTAAGCAAACTGATCGGTCTTCTGTTTTGTGGCAGTTGTGGATTTTTTCTGGGTTTGGGAATTGAAATTATATTTGCAGTCTTCCATAGTTGTGGGAACGTTTGGAGTTTTAGTGCACTATTGTATATTTTGGTAAGGTGAGTCAGAGCGTTTCTCGGTAGGTTTCTCAGGCATTGGTAAGTTATTTTATCGTATCCGGGTGTTCTTCTTTGTGGTGCTTTTTTGATAGAACTCCTAATTTCAGAAGGTGTGGTGTGCACAATTAACCCATTTGGATAGGTTTGGAAGAACTGCCTTGTTGTTTGTCGGATATGAGCGTGTTGTTGTATGTAGTTTGGATGATCTTGATATGTTTGGAACTGTTGAAAATATGTGGATGCAATTGTTTCAGCTTTTTCTGTTGGTAAATAAACCGGCCCATTTGGTCCAAGTATGGGATGATTATAGGAATTCCTGTTATGAATTAGGCGTTCAGTTATGTTCCAAATTTTGTTGTCCTTTTCAGCAATGGAGATATCTCGTTCAAAAGTTGCGATACGTAGGTCTAATAATTTATTGTGAATGTAGTTCTTTAGGAAATTAAATTGTGCTATGTCACATCTTCGATGGTATTTATTTTTTAAACGTTTGGCCTTTCGTTTTCTTCTTAATAGTTCAATTAATTCCGGGAATTCTGAAGGTATATTACGACTAGCTATTGTTGCCTGCGAAGTTATATGTGCCTGTCTGATGGTATTAGTTAAGGTTTTACATGCCGTTTCTAGTTCTAACTCAGTGTTGATTTCTACGTTACCTGGAACAGAATTTTCAAGGATATTTCTGTATTTTCTCCAGTTGACAGTGGTTGGTGATCTCACATTGTATGGCACTTCAGGTGGTTTCAAATCAACTATTGCTAGCACCGGATTGTGATCAGAGTTTAATTAATTTATAGTGGTTACATAATTTATAGGTGCATCAGATTTATGTAGGAATACATCTAAGACATCAGGTTGGCAGTTGACGCGTGGGGGAGTTAATGGCCCGTATATATTATAATCATGGTCATTGGCATGTTTATGTAGCGTTTTCCCGCGCTGAGTGTTTAATATGCAGTTCCAATTTATATGTTTAGCATTGAAATCACCTCCAATAATGAACGACGGATATTGTTCTAACAAGGCAGTTTAAATCTTTTTCGGTCAGTGGTACACTGGGTGGTGCATATACGGAACCAATTATTATTCTTTCATTTACAGAGTTGATTGATATAAGCACAGCCTGTAAATATTGTAGATTGGGAGAATGGACATAGCTACGTACAATTGCAGATTTTATGAGTATAGCTACTCATCCATGTGGTGCATTTGGGCCGTCCGTGCGATATGTTACATATTTCGAAATATAAAATCGTTGATTGGGCTTTAAATGGGTTTCTGTGATCAATAGTATATCAATGTCATGTTGTTGAAGAAACGTAGGTAAAAGATATTTGTCACGTTGTACACCGTTAGCGTTCCATGTCATAATTTTTAGTGGTTGTGTGCGGTGATAGTATATTCTATTTATGGCTGTTGTTTTTGTTTTGTAGATTCAGTTGGTAGTATTTTGTCGAGTATCGTAGAAACAAAGTTCCAGATAATTATGCTTTTATCTATGACGTTGGGTGTCATTTTGAGTTGGATAAACAGATTTGCTATTTTTTTTAAGAGCTCTCTAATGTTGACTACCTGAAGAATGTTGAGTAAATCTTTTAGTAATTCACTGGTAGATGTATCATTAGTTGCTTCCTGTTTTTGGTTTGTCAAAGGACGTGTCCATGCAAATGTTTTATGTGTTTTAGGTAGTTGTGGGAAGTCACTTTTTTGTGGAATTGAGTTGGTAGTCTGGGAATTCGTTTTGATAAGATGGTTTTCAGTGAGTTTCACCTTAATCGGACATTTGGAGTAATTTGCGGGGTGATCTTGATTGCAATTACAGCATGTCGCTGGTATGTTGGCTGGATTCGTGCAAGTGTATGAAAAGTGATTTCCTGCACATTTCATACATCGAGGAGTTACTGTACACCACTGTGCTTTATGACCAAACGATTGGCACCGGTAGCATTGAATTGGTCCTGTTTTTCCAATATAATCCTCTATGGTAACCCGATAATGTAATAATCCACGAAGTCCTTTGATATCAGGAACGTTGTCAATATGTTTGTAAGTGATAGCCCATAATGGTAGTTTGATCAATTCGTGTTGGGAGTCTGTTCTGATCGATTTAGTAAGCTGTCGGATGCTTGTAATGGGATAGTTCAGTGCAAGTAGCTCATCATTGATTTCGTCTGACTCTATTGTAGGGGGTAAACCCCTTAACATGACTTTGTGGATCTGTTTGTCTTGTTGACCGTATGTAAAGTATTGGTAATTTTTGTCGTTTAGTAATTGAATGATCGCTGTGTAGTGCTGTTGAGTATTTGTGAATATTTTCAAACCTTGTCTTGTGTATTGAAACTCATTGTTTTGTATAAAATTTCCCAAGGTAGTGTGAAGTTCTTTTGTAGGCACTCTTGTTACGAGTACAATAGGAGACGGTTTGCCTGTGGTGGTTGTTGAATGGCTTGGTTTGGCCTTAACTCCAGATGGACCTGGTTGATTTATATTTGTTATCTTTGTTGCAGCAGTAGTCGGTTGGTCAGAAATTTTGCTATGTGATTCTGGTGCATTTAGTGTTGTTTCTGTTAGTGATTCATATTGGTTTGATGTGGTAATTGTGAAAGTAGGTTGGGTTCGTTGTGTTGCCGTCTTTTTCGGTGTTTGGTAGTCATTTTCATCGTTGGGATGATTTCTTTTATAGGGTTGAATAGTGTAGAGTTGTCCAGTCGATGATATAAATGTTCCAGGTTCTGGAGTTGCTTGAACCATATGTTCCGATGTATTGTACCACAGCAAGAGTACAAGTCATATTACCTGAATTTAGATTGGCCTCGACAGGAAGAGTGAGTATCTCCATTGCTGAATTTTCTTGGAAATCTGTGTAGATTTTGTTTGTTTCTTTCAATTCTTGTTGGGAAGTGTCAGCCATTACGTTATCCATGTTGGCGCTGGGGTCCGTGTCCGGAAAAACCACACTAATACGAATTAATTGTGAAACACTTATTAATTATGTATTTACGATAATGGTTACAATATAAAGCAAATAAACTTTTGAGAATATAGCTCTAATTTAATATACCGTTGTAATAAATACTTAATATAAGTATACGCGACGTACTAACGAACTACTCTCTACGATAGCACAATCGTGTCTGATCAAGATCCAGAAGGAGGGCCAGAGTTCAACGACAGGACCCAGGAGACGTCATGGGAAACCGCAGAAAACGAACAGAACGAGAACCACGAAAGAGAAGAAGAAGAGGAAGGAAATTGGACAACAGTGAGAAGGAAAAAAGGAAATTCAGTCGTCATCGGAACAAGGTAGACTGAAGTTGAACTACAACCCAAAGAAAGGACAGCATGGCTATTCGTAGGCAGATTAAAACCAAGTACCAGAACGGAAGCAATTATCCGATTCTTAAACAGAAACGGAATAAATAGAGACGTCGAATGCGAAGAAATACACACAAGAGGAACAACAAAGGCATTCAAAGTCGGAATACCCTTCAATTACCTAAGCAACACAAAAAACCCAGAATTCTGGCCGAATGGAGTCCTAGTAAAAATATATCGTTTTTTTTTCGAGAAAGACAACAAGAAGGAGGGTCCCTTGAATAATCTTGCACGACACAAATCCAACCATAGACCGGCAATATACTATTGTGGAACGTGGAAAGACTTAAGACTATTTTAAGTGCAACACAAGAAGAATTCTGGAAAAAATTCGATCTAGGAATCACAACACAATCATTCATAACCGAACAAGTAGGCATACCAAACTTCTACAGTTTACACGCATTAGCAAAACAAAAAGAAAAATGAAGACCAGAAGGAGGGGTAACCTGTATGTACAAAGATAACATAGGCAAAATTCTAGAGAAATACACCGAAGAAAACATGACCATAATCAAGACGGATAGATTCGCGATAATAGGAATGTACATAAACCCAACGAAAGAAACAGAAGATGCAATAGAACACGTGGAAAAAGCCATATCTATGGTAAAAAAAGGAAGAAAATGTAATTATAGCGGGAGACCTAAACTGCAGGCTGGACAAACCCAACAACAGAACATCGCTAATGATGGAACTCCTACAAGAAGTAGGCTTCACCTTAGTGAATAAAAAAGACAACATAACATACATGGCGCCAAATGGAGCAAGCACAATAGACTTGGTTTTCTATAGAGGGAAGAACATAAAAGTCTGTGGACAAGAAATTCTATACCACAGCAATGAATCGCCGCTAAGAAAACCAGTGGTCACGGTATTTAAAATATCAAGAACAGAAACAGACAACGCAAGGAACGAGCAAACCGAGTCCACACGAACCAGAAGGTTAAACCAAACATTTCTTCAACAAAGAACAGCAACACTGGAAATAGCTACAGATCAAATAAACAGAGAAGAGATAGAATACGCACTCGAAACAGTAGTGGAATACATAAGAGGAACCCAAATAAAGCAAAGGAAAAGGATAGCCAAGCCCTGGTTCGACAGAGAGTGCTATGAACGGAGAAAGGAGGCACTGAACCAATTACATACAGCGAAACAAAGTCGTACGAAAGAAGCGCTGCGACTGTACTCAGAAAAAAAGGAAGGACTACAAAAGAATAGTTAAGGAAAAGAAAAACAACTACATAGAAGAACAAGCAAAGAAACAAGCGGAAGAAGCGCAGAAAAACCCATTCGCAGCACAGAAGCAGATATCTGAAGTTTCAGCGGCAGGAATACAAATCGCTACCTGGAAATAACATTTCACGAGCCTACTCAACAAAAACGAAGCAGAGGAAGCTTATTCAAACAACCAAACGGAAGAAGTGACCCCCATCCATCCAATAACAGACACAGAAGTAAAAGAAGCCATAAAACGCGCAAAGAATAAGAAAGCCCCAGGACCAGATAGCATCTTCAATGAAAACCTAAAAGAAACAGGAGATAAACTAGTGGGAATTTGGACGAAAATATTTAATAAATGTCTGGAAAAGGGTTACATACCAGAAAGCTGGAAGATATCGACGATGAAAATACTGTACAAAGGCAAAAGAAGTCTAGAGGATCCAAACTCATGCCGGGGAATAGCACTGGAGAGCAACATATACAAGATCTTCTCCACCATACTAAATCAGAGATTAATAGAAGAAACAGATCAATACATACCCGAGGAACAATTTGGGTTCAGGAGGGGGAAAGGGACATTACACGTTGCGAAATATCTAATGGAAAACATCGAAAATACCTTGAGACTCAGCAAAGGAAAATACATGTCCGTTTTCATAGACTACGAAAAAGCTTTTGACTCAGTAAACAGAGAGAAGTTATTGCAAAAGCTAAGGAATATAACAGGGCAAGAAAACGAAATGGAGCAAATCATTAAGAAAATTCTGACAAAAAACGTGATAGTAATAAACGATGGAGTATGCCTATCAAGCCCCATTACCCAAACAAATGGAGTACTGCAGGGTGACCCAATGAGTCCGACGCTGTTCAACATTGCCACAGCTGATGTAAACATCATAACACAAGGATTGGACGTCACAATAATCTTGTACGCCGATGACATGGTCTTAGGCTCAAGCAAGAGAGAGGACCTTCAAATAGCAGTAGACAGGCTAGAGGACTGGGCAACAGACAACGACTTCAAAATCAACAAAAACAAAACTGTTATGATGATTTTCAGGAAAGGAGGAAGAATGGCAGCGGAAGACAAAATAACCCTGGAAGGAGAGGAACTCCAGAGAGTCAACTATTTCCGGTACCTAGGGATCACCCTGCAGACAACCGGCCATATCCGCGAGAGGACTACGGAAGCCATAAAGGGAATACACACTATAATGGATCTGAGAAGACTTTCCCTAACAGCCATGGAACTATTCCGGACAAAAATAATGCCAATAGTAACATACGGCATAGAGCTAATTTGGGATCACCTCAAAATATCTGAGCTTGAAGCAATAGACTCGGTCAAAACAAGATTTTAACACCACTCAACTGGAAAACAATAGAAGAAATCAAGCAGCACATATGTCCCCTTACAGTGAGTGTTTCTCCATATACCTTTCAGAGTGATCTGAGTTTCAGTGACCACATATTATTACACCCTATTGAAAAAGGAGAAATAGAGATTGTGCTTGAAACAGTTAGGAGTACAAGTCCAGGAAAGGATGAGATAACATATGATATGATTAAACATTTTCCAGACGAAGCATTTCGCCTCTTAATTCAACATTTCAATTATATTCTTCGCACACAAGAGGTATCGGATGCATGGAAGTATATATTAATAAAACCAATATTAAAGGCTAATAAAACGCCTGAGGTGCCAGAACATTATCGTCCCATTTCCCTCTTACCATGCACTCGGAAATTATTTGAACATATTTTAAAGAATAGACTTTTATATTGGCTTCATAGAAATCATCAAATGCCTAGGTTACAGTTTGGTTTTCAAAAAAATTCTTCTACATATGATTGCCTTGCAATTCTTTTAACTGATATTACACTAGCCAGAAATAGAGGGGAGATTACGGACTTAATTTGCCTAGATTTAAAAGCGGCTTATGATAATATATGTACTTGGTATTTATTTCAGCAAATGGAAAAGATTGGAATACCGTCTCCGATAATCTGCATAATAGGGAAACTCCTTTCGAATAGACTTGTAACAATTAAATCCCATTTAGAGGATATAGAACCGAGGGAGATGAATACTGCAATACCACAGGGATCTGTCTTGAGTCCTTTACTTTTTACTTTAGCCTTACAACCTCTTGAAAAAATTCTCACAACACACGTAAGAACTGTCACGTACGCCGATGATATCTTAATTTATAAATCAGATAAGTCTTCGCAGAGGTTAGCTTTCGCAATTGGAACAGCAATAAGAGATATGGAAAAATGGTCTTACACTTCTGGACTTTCCATAAATCCTACAAAAAGCTCCCACATCAGATTTAATTGGACGAGAAACATCACCGAAGAAAGATATCAAGTAGATAACGAGGTCATTCCTTACAAAACGTCGGTTAAAATCTTGGGCTTAATAGTAGATTCGAAGCTTT
Organism: Periplaneta americana; assembly: GCF_040183065.1. Taxonomy (NCBI): domain Eukaryota; kingdom Metazoa; phylum Arthropoda; class Insecta; order Blattodea; family Blattidae; genus Periplaneta; species Periplaneta americana. The sequence continues at coordinate 181,243,356 of NC_091126.1, forward strand.
CATTCACTACGCATATTCAACATATAAAATCCCAAATCCTTCCTAGATTAAATATAATTAAATGCTTAACCAATACATGGTGGGGAGCAGATCCCGGGTTATTGCTATTAATATACAAGACATATATTAGACCAATTATGGTATATGCATGCTTCGCTTTCGCTAGTACTAGTAAACGTAATATATTCGAATTGGATACACTTCAAAATACAGCTCTTAGAATAGCTTTAGGCTTAATGAAAACAACGCCGATTAAATCGGTCTTGCATACGGCTGCAATATCCTCAATTTTACACCGTTTTCAATTCCTAACAGATAAGTTTATAATTAAGAGAACGGCAATAATTTCTCATATCCTAAATCCAAAATTAAAATTACTGGGCCGACTGGCTCGAAATAGTCGCAAACTTTTCCTTAATACTCCATTGGTTAAGAGTTATCAGCAGGTTGAAATATTTGTGCCTAATATTTTAAAAAACAAAACACATCCCAGTTATACTATTCCGTATTTGGCATCATTCTATAAGATTCCTATTCATTTAAATTTTCTTAATATAGAACATCCAATAACACAGAATAACTCAGCATTATATAACTCTCTATTCCAGGAGAAATTGTCTGCATTCATTGATTACGATCACATTTATACAGACGGATCCAAACAACATTCAGGAGCTGGTTCTGCGTTCTGGATTCCCAGCCAAAATTATTATGAGATATATAAGCTCCCGAGTGAGACTTCTATTTTCTTAGCAGAAGTAATGGCTATTAGACAGGCTATTTTATATTACATTAGTGGAAATAATCGTAGACCGAACAACAAACTAATTATCGTTACAGACTCATTGTCCTTAACACTGGATCTATATACATTAAAATCGAACAAAGATAACTGGTACCTTAATAATATTAGATTCCTTTTATGGAGAGCCCGCCAGCAATTTTTGGACATCACACTTGCATGGATTCCCGGACACTCAAACATAAGAGATAATGAGTATGTAGATCACCTGGCTAAAAGAGCAGTGCTCTCAGGAAAACTGCTAAATATACTGCTTCCGTATAATACCTACACACCAAAACTGAAGCTAAATCTCCAAACTGCAAATCAAACCTGGTGGTTAATTCAAAATTTACAATCACCTACAGATTTATATACTCTCGAAAACAGATGGCTACACGTTCCATGGTTCAGTAAATACAAGCTAAAAAGAAACGAAATAGTTTTAATTAATAGATTGAGGGTAAATCATACACTAAACCCGGAAAAATTATTTCTTTTTAAATTAACTTCAAATCCTTATTGTCATTGTGGAAATAGGAGGCCAAATAATCAACATCTTTTCTTTGAGTGTGAATTAAATAATGGACACAGGGAAAAAATGTATGAGGAATTACAGCAAAAGAAGATACCTTTACCGACTAATCTTAAAACATTACTAGCGTCGGGAAATATGGACATTATAAGTATATTAATCAAGTTTATTAGACGTAGCAAAATTAAAAATGAGGAATATTGATTTTTTATGAAACCAAAGAAGATATTGTACTTCACAGAGGATATCATGATAAGTCAGAGACTATAGTATAAATAATTTGAGCTGGCTACATGGACATTTTTTGGTGACCGAGGCCATAAAAGAGAAAGAAGAAGAAGAAGAAGTTATATTAACCTGAACTTAGCAGCTGATATTTCCTATATATATCTTATTTCATTAAGTGGATGCATAGAATATCTTCTACTGATAAATCAAAATGTTCTCTTCTCGCGTCCTCGTTGCTCCGATATGAACACTTGATTCTTTGATAATACCAAAGCGTCGCTAGCTCATTTCTTTCATCGTTTATCGTTGCTCCAACGTGTACGTACCCTTAGAGATTACAGAGTGGCCCTTGCGCCTCCATATTTGAAAAAAAAAATTGAAAGAGCGACTGCTATTCTCATAAGCGTCCAAAGTACAGAGGGCGTAAGGATAAGTAAGGTTGGAATCAAGAAGCAGTCAAAATTTCGGTTACATAAATCATTTAAACTGGAGTGGAAAAACCTAGTCTTTCGTCAAAAATTTGATTTAAGTGCTAGTAACTTAATATAAAATAAAGCACTTAGGTGCACTAAATTTAAAACACTTGAGTCATTCCTAGGAGGTATACTTAAAAGGATAACTTACGGAGCAAAATTGTCATGTACGTAGGAAAGAAGTTCCAGCAAATAAAAATTTAAATCATGGTTTATTTAACGACGCTCGCAACTGCAGAGGTTATATCAACGTCGGCGGTGTACCGGAATTTTGTCCCGCAGGTGTTGTTTTACATGCCAGTAAATCTATTGGCATGAGCCTGTCGCATTTAAACACTCTTAAACACACTTAAATGCCATCAACCTGAGCCGGGATCGAACCTGCAACCTCGAGCACAGAAGGCCAGCGCTATAACAACTACGCTACCCAGGCCGACTCCAGCAAATATACTGAAGGAAATCTTAATATACTTAAGTTTCCTTTAAATGCGACCTGCAAGACTGCCTATAATATGAACGAGTATGATTCGGATGATTTCATTAATTTTTTTTTTCAGTCTCTACACGTTGCAAAACTATTTAGCACCTCATAAGAAAGTAGGCCCTAACTGTAGTAAACATCCAAAGCATTTGATTGTATAAATCATAAAATGCTGCTAGACAAATTAGATTATTATGGAATTAAAGGCGTTGCACACCAATGGTTTCATTCATATCACATAGATAGGAAACAGGAAGTCGAATTCAATACAACTATGAAATCTACCTCGGCATGGGGAACTATTAATAATGGAATTCCTCAAGGTTCAATATTAGGTCCCCTACTTTTTCTAATGTTCATAAATGATCTTGTCGCCCCCTAATAAAATATGTAGGTCATCCTATAATATTTGCAGATGACACAAGTATAGTAATTACAGCTAATAACTCCAACACATTCCAATCTTCAACAGAAGAAATTCTCTTCAAAATATGTGACTGGTTCTCAGTCAATAAATTAGTATGAAATTGTAACAAAACTAACATAATTCAATGTAATCCCTGTCCAAATTCAACCTCGCAAATTTCAAGCACAATAATTAATAATAGATCCCTATTGGAAATAACAACAACCGAATTTCTTGGCTTAAAAATCAATAATGTGTTAAATTGAAAAAATCATATTAAAGAAATTACTCTCAAATTAAATTCAGCTTGTTTTGCTATTAGATCTATGCAAAGGATAGTAAATATCAATATCTTAAAAACAATATACTTTGCATACTTCCACTCGGTAATGATTTTTGGAATAATATTGTGGGGAAATTCCACAGATAGTTACAGTATATTCCTACTACATAAAAGAGTAATTATTAGAATAATACATAGTAAGTGCCAAATCTATGGAATTATGTAGGAATATTAAAAAAAACTACAAATAATGTCCATGGCTTGTCAGCAAATTTTTTCATTAATAATCTTTCTCGTGCGTAATCGTGAAACCTTTTAACTAATTCAACAGTTCATAGCATAAATACACGTCAAAAAGTGACTTTCATACTCCATCGGCAAGTATATCGTGCTATAAAAAGGAGTGCGTTATATGGCAGTACATATTTTTAATAGCCTACCGATAGCGGTATAAAAATGAAACTCAAAACATAAGCTTATTTAGGGCCAAATTAAAGAAGTGCCTAATTTCTCACGCCTTCTATTCTGCAGGTGAATTCATGACATTCAATAACACTTCATGAAATTGATACTAAAACTTTGTGTTGTACTATTAGGTTAAATTGTAAACCTCGCCTGTATATATTTCATTTACACTGTGACTATAAATTAGGAATTTATAATACTGTAGTATAAAGTTCTTTGACTTGTTCCATATTCTAGCTGTGAAGCAAGGTTTTAACATCATGGAATGTTAATAAGTAAATACAATGCAATACAATACAATACAATACAATACAATCTTTATCTCTAAACTTGTAACTTGAGTAAAACATATTTTTCTTTTTTGTTACAGTATAGTGTATAATTATCGGAATGTGAACGTGAGGCCAGCAGCGGATAGTCTGTTTGGGATCTTCAAGAGCTGTGTCTCTACGGATTATTATTATTAGTGTATATTCTTTCATGTCCCTCCAGTCAAAATACTAACAACAAATTTTAGGTCCTATTCTATTTTTAATATATATTAATGATTTATTAAACATTGATTTGAAAGTACATAATGGCTCCTGTTATTCTTACGCTGATGATACGGTGGTGATTTTCAGTGGTTTAACTTGGGAGGACACTTATAAACATGCCAATGTAGGTATAAATTTTATCAAAAACTGGCTTGATGCAAATTTGCTATCTCTAAATATAACTAAAACTACTTTGGTGCCATTTTCTTTAACAGTCTCTGGATTGAACAAATTGAAATCACTTTCTCATTTAAAATTAATAATCCACAACTCATTTTGTAAACTCTCTACAACCTGTAAATGCCCTTGCCTGAAAGAATCTGTAGATGTGAAATACCTGGGAATTATTGTTGATCAGCACTTGAAATGGGATAGACAAATCACCTTTTTATGTAACAGAATACGTAAAACAATTTACAAATTTGTACACCTTCGCCATTACTTGCCTACTTACGTATTACGTTTGGTTTATTTGGCTCTAGTTGAATCTGTTATCCAATATGGTATAATTGGATGGGGAGGCATTACAAAAACTGCTCTTTTTCCTCTAATTATGTTGCAAAAACGTATAATCAAAATTTGTTTGAAAAGGCGACTGGATTATCCAACAAATTTGATCCATTCTGAATTGAATGTTTTTAGAATTGACCAAATTTATGAATACTCTTTAATGAAATTCTATCATAAAAATAGAACGAAATTTGTAGCTCAGCCACATGCTCATAATACGAGACGAAATGAAATTCTTAAATTAGTTGAACCTAAATATTTCACATCTGCTGCTTTACTACACAGTACAAATTATGGTCCACGGCTATATAATTCGATAATAAAATTTCATCCAGAATTGACTACTTTAAGCAATGAAATTTTCAGATCCAGAATTAAAAAATTTATATGACAGACTTCCCTGTATATATATTATGTACCATGTATTGTAAAACAAGTTTATTTCTATCCTAAGTGTATTTTTCTATTTTATCTTGGTTACTATGTCAACATGACCTGCACTAATTATACTACTAATAATAATTTAATATTAATCCATCAATCTAAACATCGTCTCTTTTTTCACTCAGTTATTATTAGTATTATTATTTACTAATTTTATTACAATCTTTATGTGAGCTTTTTTCTTAAGTATTTTGTCTACAAAGTATGTGTATCTATGTAACGGAACTGTCCCCGAACACGAGCTTTGCTCTTTCGGGGTATTTTAATGTAACGTTTTTATGTATATGTTATTATTAAATAAATAAATAAATAAATATTAAATAAATAAATAAATAAAATACTGCCTACCTGAGAGATCTGGAGAATTTTGGATGCCAGTGTCGAAATACAATTTCAATATTTTATTGGTATTATGTATTAACTGGGTTTGAATCGGAATTGTAGTGGTTTATCCGTATTTAGTTTAAGTCCATTTGGCCTACTAGTGAACCATTTATTTGGTTTATCGTTTGTCTTCGAAATAAGCATACTTTCCATAAGCTATAGCTCATCATATTCTTTTATAAGCAATAAGGAGACAAGGAGCAGAAATAAAGGATGCCAGTGTCGAAAAACAATTTAAATATTTTATTCCTGTTAGGTTTTCACTGGGTTTGAAACGGAATTGTAGTGATTTTATCCGTATTTAGTTTAAGTCCATTACTAGTGAACCAGTTATTTGGTTTATAGTTTGTCTTCGCAATAGGACTACTTTTTATAAGCTATAGCTAGGGAGCGGATTTTTATGTGCTAAAAATTTAAATATATTTATTCTTTATGTGCTAAAAAGTACAAAAATATTTGCTAAAAATAAAAAATATATATTCTTTTAAATATGACAAAAATACCTTACTTAGCTTGAAAAAAAAATTGTTACTAGGTACTCACCAAACACACTTGAGTGCTAGTAGTTGGCCGAGAATTGCAGTGAGCAACAAAGGTCATCTCCAAATTCTCCATCACAAATGCTTGCCGATTATTTCTGAACAACGACTTATACTGTGAAAATGATCTTTCCACAACACAGGACGTCAGACGTGCATATTTAAAAAGAGGAATGTCACAAACACAAACACCGTCACTTTCACGTACAGGCACACCCTCCAATACTTGAGCAACTTTACACATTTTTTTATACAGTACCCACTGTTCTTCCCAAACACTTTCTGGAATTTGTCCCTTAGTACTTGTACTTCTGAACCTGGTAGCGAGTCTAGTTTAATTTCCACGGCACGCACCTCCCTGTTTCAGACAACAGGTTTTTGGATGTTTCGAGTTTTTTTTATGGTGTCACACAAAAAGGTTAGATTTGCTAATAGGAAGGCCAAATCGTTTTCTAAACAACCATCTTTCAGTATATCTTGAAGGATATCGATTGACGAAGTCCTATAACAGGGAATCACAACAAGACCTATTGCCTTACTTGATGGACATGAGCTAGAGGCGAGAGATTTGTTTAAATTAAATAATGTTCATACTCGAGCTCTTATCTGTTGTGTTTCACAAACAAAGCGTGGAATGAAATCATCTTCAGCAACAATAAACATACCTAATTATGTGTTGCAAGATCTTTCCTTCTTGTCCATGTTAATTTATTCTCTAATAATAACATTGATATGCTGCCTAGCAGTTCTCAGAACTTGAGGCGATACTATTACAAAAATGGATGACGGATACACCACACAGCGCTTAGAAACACAAAGCAACCGAGAATTCTTAAAAAAGATAACGTACATCTGAGTGACATAATTGATTTAGTTTTAAAACATTTAAAAGTTCTTGTAAAAAATTATTTAATTAAAAAAACTCCAAGATATATGTGTTTATAATAGATTTCCTGAAAATACGTATTTACATAATTGTTTTGTGAAAATATGTGTTATTATGTGAAATAAAATTCGGGTTTTAAACTTGAAACATCATGTGCGGAATTTTTAACTTTGTTAATTGTGTTTTATCACACGCAAAAATAATATTTAATTACATAGAAATCCGTTCCTTAGCTACAGCTCACCGTCTTCATGGATATATTTATCTTCGAAGTGTCGTGAACACAAAAAGCTATGCTTGGAGGGACAAAATTTGTCTCGTTTCAGATTTATTACCCACTGTTGCACTAGGTCCTTTTTTTTTTAAGGGATCTGTACACCAGTATGGTATGCCCGGCTTTGTTACACATTTACGCATGAAAAAAGATGCTGCTAATTAACAAAACTATGGACTTAACTTCATAAAATTTACCTGATATATGGTATATCATTTGTCTTCTGCTATTCCAGTTATATGTAGCACACACAAGAGGCATGTTTTATTTATTTATTTAGCTCCTGTCTCTGTATACACATTAAATTTATACAACGGAAGGCGCTAATTTCATGTCTGCCATGTTTCACGGGGACACCGTTAAGAGCGCTGTACAAGGCAACTTGGCCACTGATCTCTCTTCTAACTCGTTTCCTGAAACACCTTTTTCCCCTTTACTTTGTTGTGATAACCTACTTTAAGATCTTACTACATCTGCATTTTCATTTTCTGCATCCAAAACACCGCCGTTGTACTGCATAAACTTTGCACTTAAGTAATGGAGAATATATTCGCGAATTTTACTACCACCATTTCGATTGTCTTTTGTATGACACCGCTCAGTACGCAGTATTGTCAGCTTTAGGAACAAGTCGTTAGATCTAGCAGTTTTGAGGTGTCTAACGACAAAAATTACGAAATAGGGACCAACGACTCTTCCGGAGTTTTTATTAATCATTTGACGTCAAAGTTAGCGATTTTTACATTTTGTCATTTTACCTGTTTTTAATAATTTGTATTTGGAAACATTTTTTATTTGACAATATTTTGACACTTGTAATATAAGTTAATTATAGAGAAAATATTTTCTCTGGTACAATTTCAAAACTATATAAGAATAATGCTGCACAACGCATCATGATATCTTGAGTGATTTCCTGCATTGCCTTTTCTTTGGCGAAATCTTGGTCCTGTTAATTGGTGCAATATACATTTTTAGGTTGATGTGTACCAGTACAAATATTCTGCCGGGGCTAACTCTCATTAATTGTAATATGTTTGCTATGCCAGTACTCCTCTTTCCTGTTCACATGCTCAGATATAAGCTTATATAAGCAGAAAGGACACAAGGAGCAGAAATAAAGGATATTACACAATTTTGTTCATTAAGAAAGCACTCAAAACATACAAGAATTTTTCCTTCAGAAAATATATTAATTACATATAAAATGAAAGGAAAAATCACTTTTCAATAATTATAAATATAATAATAATAATAATAATAATAATAATAATAATAATAATAATAATAATAATAATAATAATACACTACAATTACTTACGCATTAAGTATATAGATCAGAGAAACCTACACTTTTCCTTTAGAAAATAATGATTTGTTAAATCAGTGGGTAAAAAACACGACAAGGATTAAATGGCATCGTACGAAACACATCTTCCTATACTCTTCACATTCAGAAGACAAATATATGTACATGACAAACAATAGGAGGCGGTAGTTAGCAAGGTAGTGCAAAAAATTGCTGATTTTCCTGCACATTTACAGAAGAACATGAATTCCAGATCATCATCCACAAAACGTAAAGCTTATGATATAATAAAGACAGTGTTAATTTCATTTTTTTTTTTTTTCAGAAAATGCAGTTCACCAAAATTACAGTAAATAATTTAGGGACTTGAACAATAGGTTGTGAGAAATTGCATCATAAATTATAAACAAGTGTTTCAATGGAGTACAACATTTGTCTCGTTTCATATTTATTACCCACTCTTTCACTAGTTCGTTTTTTCAAAGGGATCTGCAAGAAAAGAAAAGTACTGTACACACCGCATGGCATGCCGGGCTTTGTTACACATTTACGCATGAAAGAAAATGCTGCTAATTAACAAAACTATGAACTTAACTTCATAAAATTTACCTGAAATATGATATATCAGTTGTCTTTCTTCTTTTGATATTGCAGTTTTATGTAGCTCTTATCTCCGTATACACAACGTTGTAAGCAGACGAATTTTTACAACGGTAAGCGCTTATTTCATATGTACCGTGTTTCGCGACGGCACCGCAAAGAGCGCTGTGCCTCGTAGTTGATGCAGAGTCGTTAAATAACCAAGTAAAAAAAGTCTGTTTGAGTCACAGTGTATTGTAGTACTGGCTGTTGAATTTTTTTTAACTTGTAGTGGTGCATTTCGCATTGTGATTATATTCAATGGGTGATATGGATGTAGAGAAAGTTGACGTTGAGGTGTTTGTGAGCGAGAATGAGAAAAGGCCATATATTTATGACATTCAAAATGAAGAGTACAAGGACAGAAACAAAAAATGTTCAGCATGGTGTGAAATTTGTTGTGTACTGTTTCTTTTGCTACATTTAAATTAGTGTGCCATAGAAAATGGTGCGGCCGCCGCGCGGTTGCCGTTCCGCAGACATTCCGCTCGTGTGAATCGTTGGGCCTTTTGCGCGTTCTTGAGCATTTATCAATAATTATTTCTTTTTCAGTGGTGGGACATACGGTATCTGTACCACGTTTGATTAACAGCAGAAGAGAAAATTGCAATAAGGAAATTTTAATCACTGTGAAAGTGTTTTAGGCCTGCAGAATTATTCACATGACATCGAATATCAGGTTAAAAATACATGGGAGCCACCGGCGTGGCTCAGTCGGTTAAGGCACTTGCCTGTCGGTCTGAAGTTTCTCTCGGACGCGGCTTCGATCCCCACTTGGGCTGATTACCTGGTTGAGTTTTTTCCGAGGTTTTCCCCAACCTTAAAGTGAATGAGGTAATCTATGGTGAATCCTCTGTCTCATCTCGCCAAGTACCATCTCGCTATTACCAATCTCATCAACGCTAAATAACCTCGTAGTTGATTCAGCGTCGTTAAATAACCAACTAAAAAAGAAAATATGGTACATTGGACCATTTTTATCTAATCTTAACAAACGCACAGTGTATTAGAACGCAAGTCACTAGCTGGACAAAATTAATATTTTCTCTGCATTTTAACGGATTGTTATGAAACTTTGTACATACCTTACAGGTGGTACATATGTTTTGTGTACAAACTCTGATTACGTTTGCACAAGAAAAATTACATCTTTATAGCGGGTGCATTTAGACAGAATTAATAACTTCTTTCCTATTTAACAATTTTTTATAAAGCATTGTACAGAAGTTACAGACTGCATATATTTTTTGTGCACAAATTATATGAACGGTTTAATAAGAGGAACTGCTCCTTTATACAAAGTCTGATTATGTTTCTATAAGAGGAACTGCTCCTTTAGAGTGGTATATTTAGACAGAATTAATAACTTCTCTCTTATATCATATATTTTTATGAAAATTTGTACAACAATTAGGCCTGTAGCATACAGCTCTAATCAGAGTTTAAACACAAAATATATGCTACCTGTAATTCCTGCACAAAGTTTCATATAAATCTGTTATGTGGAGAGAAGTTAATTTCGTTCAAATGCACCCCCAGTAAAGGGTACTTCCTCTTATGGAACCATAAATACAGTTTGTACACAAAAAATATATTGTACCTATAACTTCCGTACAATGTTTCATAAAAATCTGTTAGATAGGAGAGAAGTTATTATTTTTGTCCTAAACCACCCCTATAAAGGGGTAGTTCCTCTTACACAAACGTAGTCAGAGTTTTTAAACAAAAATTATGTGCTACCTATAAGGTCTGTACCAAGTTTCATAACAGTTCGTTAGAATGTAGAGAAGTTATTAATTTTGTCAAGATAGATTTGCGTTATTGCACACTGTGACAGGAGTGTTGACGCACCGGCCCTGTATAAACGGACTAGCTCAAATGTGAGAATGGCTGCCATTTTTTTTAAACAAGCTCTGTTTCTGGAGTAGAGTGACCGTCTTATGTGACAATCTATTCACTACAACCATTGAATAATTATTAGCTTATTTTGCAACATACTGCAAATGTTACGTTACAATATTTCAACTAGGATGAAGCAAATCGTTAAAGTGCTGCTGTATTAGGCTTTACAATACATTCCACAAAATAACTTAATCATCATTCTATAGAATTCTCCGATCGTCGGCTGGCTACCTAGGAACGAGTTTGCCAGAGGTTGCCAGCTCGACACCCGGGTACGCAGCGACTCTTAATATAGTCTGCCGGTGTGGGATTGTGAATGCACTTAGCTTCAGGATTAGCGCAATGGATCGTAACAGGTTACAGTGCTGGGTCATAGTGCCCCCCTCCGGTAAATTACATGCAATTTCATCCACGAATTAAGGTAACTAATAATCTGACAACAATTATTATTGAAGTCAAGTACTTATTAATGAGTAACCCATACTTCATACTAAGAAAGCTCTTTATTTTATAAACTAGGCTATATTACCTAGAAGACCACATTATGTTAAATAGTAGTACAAATTTCTACAACTACTTTCAGTTTTCCTCAGGATACTTACGAAAAGAACAATCTGATCGTGGCTATAAATAAAATTAAAATGTCTATATTGTGCAGAGTGCAGGACCTACTGCGTGGCAGTGGGGTGTCCACCCAGAGTACAGACGAGAGAGTTTTAACTCTAAAGTAGCCTAATTTATATCTCGTTACGAACTGTCCATGAAAAATTAAATTCAAATTATTATTGTTTTGTATTATATTCCACGTAGTTAGAAATGCTCACGCTCCTATAGAAGAGAAAGACGACCATATAAAGGATAGCTTCATTGAGGAATTGGAACAGACTTTTGATCAGTTGCCTAGATATCACATGAAAATTTATTGGGGGATTTCAATGCTAAAGTAGGACGGGAGGATATTTTTAAACCGACTATTGGAAAAAAAAAAAAAAAAGCCTACACGTAACTAGTAATGATAATGGAGTTAGGTTAGTCAACTTTGCCACATCAAAAAATTTAATTGTCAAAAGTACAACATTCCCCCATAAAGATATGCATAAATATACTTGGACTTCTCCAGATGGATTGACACATAATCAGATAGATCACATCTTGATAGATAAAAGAAGACATATTAGTATAGAAGACATTCGAACCTTCAGGGGGGCAGACTGTAAATCTGACCATAATTTGGTACTTGGAGAACTAAGAGGAAGAATACCAGTAGCCAAGCGAGTAGAGCAAAAAGTTAATATTAGAAAATTCAATATTCCGAAATTAAAGAACGAGGAAACTAAGCAACATTATCAGGTCGAAATTTCAAATATGTTTGCCGTATTACAAGTTCCGACGAAGTTGAGGAAGAGTTAGATGTTAATAGCGTGTGGGAAAATATCCGAGATAATATCAAAATTGCAGCTGAACAGAGCATAGGTTATTATGAAAGAAAGAAAAAGAAACCGTGGGGTTTCATGAAGATTGTCGCATGGCAGTAGAAAGAAGGAAACAGGCAAAATTGAAATTCTTATAGGATCCAGTTGAGCCGAATAGAGATAATTATTTCAATAAAAGACGGGAAGCAAATCGTACACTTAGGAATAAAAGGAGAGATTACTTGAAGGGAAAACTGAATGAGGTAGAAATAAGTAGTAAAAATAAAAAAACATTAGAGATTTATATAAGGGCACAAGAAAGTTCAAGAATGGATATCAGGCAAGGGTAAACGTGATCAAGGATGAGAATGGTGATTTGCTTTCAGACTCTCATTCAATCCTGAACAGATGGAAAAACTATTTTGGACAACTACTAAATACACATAGGCCAAACAGAAATGATCGGGACGAAATTCAAATACAAACTGCTGAGCCATTTATACCCGAACCCACACTTTCTGAAGTCGAAATTGCGATAGAAAATCTAAAAAATTATAAGTCTCCAGGTATCGATCAAATTCCAGCAGAATTAATACAAGAGGGTGGAAGCGCATTATCTAACGAAATTTATAAGCTTGTACTTGCTATTTGGAAAAAGGAAATTGTACCAGAACACTGGAAGGAGTCCATAATCGTACCTATCTTTAAGAAGGGGGACAAGACTAACTGTAGTAACATTCGAGGAATATCACTTTTGTTGACGTCGTACATAATTTTGTCCAATATTCTTTTGAGAAGATTAACTACATATGTAAATGAAATTATTGGTGATCATCAGTGTGGTTTTTAGCGTAATAGATCAACTATTGTTCAAATATTTTGTATTCGACAGATAATGGAGAAAAAATGGGAGTATAAGGGTACAGTGCATCAGTTATTCATAGATTTCAAAAAGGCATATGACTCGGTTAAGAGAGAAGTTTCGTATGATATTCTTATTGAATTTTGTTTTCCCAAGAAACTAGTTCGATTAATTAAAATGTGTCTCATTGAAACGTACAGCAGAGTCCGTATAGGTCAATTTCTGTCAGATGCGTCTCCAATTCACTGTGGGCTAAAGCAAGGAGATGCACTATCACCTTTACTTTTTAACTTTTGTTTAGAGTATGCCATTAGGAAAGTCTAGAATAACAGAGAGGGTTTGGATTTGAACGGGTTACATCATCTGCTTGTCTATGCGTAAGACGTGAATATATTAGGAGAAAATTCACAAACGATTAGGGAAAACACGGGGATTTTTCTTGCAGCAAGTAAAGAGATAGGTTTGGAAGTAAATCCCGAAAATACAAAGTATATGATTATGTCTCGTGACCAGAATATTGTACGAAATGGAAATATAAAAATTGGAGATTTATCTTTTGAAGAGGTGGAGAAGTTCAAATATCTGGGAGCAACAGTAACAAATATAAATGATACTCGGAAGGATAATTAAACAGAGAATAAATATGGGAAATACCTATTATTATTCGGTTGAGAAGCTTTTATCATCCAGTCTGCTGTAAAAGAATCTGAAAGTTACAATTTATAAAACAGTTATATTACCGGTTGTTCTTTATGGTTGTGAAACTTGGACTCTCACTCTGAGAGAGGAACATAGATTAAGGGTGTTTGAGAATAAGGTTCTTAGGAAAATATTTGGGGCTAAGAGGAATGAAGTTACAGGAGAATGGAGAAAGTTACACAACACGGAACTGTGCGCATTGTATTCTTCACCTGACATAATTAGGAACATTAAATCCAGACGTTTGAGATGGGCAGAGCATGTAGCAGGTATGGGCGAATCCAGAAATGCATATAGAATGTCAGTTGGGAGGTCGGAGGGGAAAAGACCTTTGGGGAGGCCGAGACGTAGATGGGAAGATAATATTAAAATGAATTTGAGGGAGGTGGGATATGATGATAGAGACTGGATTAATCTTGCTGAGGATAGGGACCAATGGCGGTCTTATGTGAAAGCGGCAATGAACCTCCGGGTTTCTTAAAATCCAGTCAGTAAGTAAGTATTATATTCCAACTTTCATTAATAAGGAGCGGATTTCTATGTAATTAAATATTATTTTTGCGTGTGATAAAACACAATTAACAAAGTTAAAAATTCCGCACATGATGTTTCAAGTTTAAAACCCGAATTTTATTTCACATAAAAACACATATTTTCACAAAAAAAATTATGTAAATACATATTTTCAGGAAATCTATTATAAACACATAAATCTTGGATTTTTTAATTAAATAATTTTTTAAAAGAACTTTTAAACATTTTAAAACTAAATCAATTATTTCACTCAGAAGTACGTTATCTTTTTAAGAATTCTTGGTTGCTTCGTGTTTCTAAGCGCTGTGTGGTGTATCCGTCATCCATTTTTGTAATAGTATCGCCTCAAGTTCTGAGAACTGCTAGGCAGCATATCAATGTTATTATTAGAGAATAAATTAACATGGACAAGAAGGAAAGATCTTGCAACACATAATTAGGTATGTTTATTGTTGCTGAAGATGATTTCATTCCACGCTTTGTTTGTGAAACACAAGAGATAAGAGCTCGAGTATGAATATTATTTAATTTAAACAAATCTCTCGCCTCTCGCTCATGTCCATCAAGTAAGGCAATAGGTCTTGTTGTGATTCCCTGTTATCGGACTTCGTCAATCGATATCCTTCAAGATATACTGAAAGATGGTTGTTTAGAAAATGATTTGGCCTTCCTATTAGCAAATCTAACCTTTTTGTGTGACACCATAAAAAAAACTCGAAACATCCGAAAACCTGTTGTCTGAAACAGGAAGGTGCGTGCCGTGGAAATTAAACTAGACTCGCTACCAGGTTTAGAAGTACAAGTACTAAGGGACAAATTCCAGAGTGTGTTTGGGAAAAACAGTGGATACTGTATAAAAAAATGTGTAAAGTTGCTCAAGTATTGGAGGGTGTGCCTGTACGTGAAAGTGACGGTGTTTGTGTTTTTGACATTCCTCTTTTTAAATATGCACGTCTGACGTCCTGTGTTGTGGAAAGATCGTTTTCACAGTATAAGTCGTTGTTCAGAAATAATCGGCAAGCATTTGTGATGGAGAATTTGGAGATAACCTTTGTTGTTCACTGCAATTCTCGGCCAACTGCTATCACTCAAGTGTGTTTGGTGAGTACCTAGTAACATTTTTTTTTTCCAAGCTTAGTGTTTTTTTTTTGTCATATTAAAAAATATAGATATTTTTTTATATTTAGCAAATATTTTTGTACTTTTTAGCACACAAAAATAAATATATTTAAATTTTTAGCACATAAAAATCCGCTCCCTATTCATTAACACTAGTAGGATGGCATAGGTCTCCTACCTAAAAGGACGGCAATGAATCCAAACGACTCAAGTGTTTAATTTGAATGTTGAAGGCTTCTTAACCCAAAAATGTGTTTGTCTTTTATGTCACAATAAATTATAAGTTACTGATTTCGACGGTGATATTTATGATCATGATGATGATGACAATAATAATAATAATAATAATAATAATAATAATAATAATAATAATAATATACAGCAGAACCTCGATTATCCGTCATCCTATTAACCGACTGGCTGATTGTCCTACTGTCTTTCTCTCACTCCCCCCCCCTCTTTTTGCTACAGAAACATATGAAGTATAGGGGAGACCTGTCTATAGTGGTCCCCCGGGGTAAAGTGGTACCCTCTACTTATCTCTCCAGTTGGTGCTGCCATCTCCGTTTAGAATTTCGTAGTACATCCTTCTCTATCCAGTCATTACGTACGTGTCTGCTGAAGTGTTTGGACGTGTTAAATGATAAGATACAGAGAAAATTCCATTTTTTGAAGATCTGATGTAAGGTAAGCTTCCTGTTTCATAGCACTGTACGTTCTGTCATTAGGAGAGTTACTATATAAAGTTATTGCTCAAGTAAGACCCAGTTCTATACTACATATTTCAATGTTTATCGAAACTATACAAGATGGTATCCATCCCTAGCCATGACTTTGTTTAAAATAGAGCGGTCGGGGTAACGTGGTCCCCATTTTTTCTAGAGGACCATTTTGCCCCAGAAATTGTTAAATTCGTGACTATTTCTTTGTTGTTGCAGAATACAGATAAAATGTCTAGAAATCGACCCCGCAAAACTTCCCAATAGAGCTGGAGTCCAACAAAAATACGCGAGGCTATCAGGTGTGTTAGGAAGGGTGAAATAGGCTGCAAAAAAAGCCAGCAAATTATTCGGAATTCCAAGAATGACTCTCAAGAGAAGAGTAATGAACTCGAACCAAGACACAGTTTTAGGTCAGTAAACTTTTGGAGAGGCTTATCTACGAGAAGCAACACCTACAAATGCAGTAAATGGCTTCAAAAATGTGGATTATATCCTCTTGAGCAAGATGTTTTTGATGATACGGATTTCGCTCCATCGTTGCCTACTGAAGGCCTCTCAATCATGTAGAATCTTCTAACGATTCAGAAACCTTGCCTGTTGACCCAGTTCCATCCACATCCTCAGATACGCCTAATGATGGTTCCATTATCATTCTTCCTGCAGAAATTTCTCCCCAGCCTAGTTCATCCTTCACAGTAAATCTGGAAGTTATCAGTTCTCCACCCAAATCCACTATTGCCCGTTCCCGAAAGAGAAAAACAGGTTCAGCTGAAATCCTGACCAGTAGTCTGTATAAAAATCAATTGGCTCAAGAGAGAGAGGACAAAGGAACCAAAGATAAAACTAAGAACAACAAACAGTCCACAATAAAGGGAGTGCGGAGAAATATTATGAAAAATAATCACATAGAAACTAAGAAACAGCAAAAGAAAACGACGAAGGTCGCTCTTCGTTAAGAAACAAGCAGCGAGGAAGGAAGTGATAATGATGATGCGGAGTGCATTTTCTGTAAGGACACATAGGCTATCTCAGGTCAACCGGAGGTGAAGGATGGATACGTTGTTCATCATGCTTAGAATGGGCTCACGAGGAATGTGCTGTGTTTGAAGATGATGGCAGCGACGATTTCAAATGTGATTTCTGTGTAAATAAACTTAAAAAATAAAAAATAAATATTATCTCGCACAAAGATTAGCTTGTGTTTAGAAATGTTTACAATAACTTCTTTATTATCCTAATTCTACTTTCAATGCTATGTTATTTTTTTTTAACTAACACAGGTTTTGTGTATGAATGTTGACAGCGTTCCTTTTTCCATTGTGCTATGTTCTACTTTCACTACTATATTTTGTTTTTGTCTTTTTTCAATATGAATTAATGGTGCACTATTCGATAAAAACGCTTAATATACATTTTTTTGTCGAAAAAATTCATAATATAACTGTTATCATTCATTTAGAAGTATCTTTATTTTTGGGGGGCCACATTACCCAGGACCTGGGGTAAAGTGGTCAATGTGCAGACGAACAAAAAATTCTTGATTGCATAAAAAATTGAATTAGTAAACAATTCGTAATGATTGCATTAAAAAGGGGAAGGAACCGTCTTTTTAGTAGCAAAGATTGTGAGAGGAAAACAAAGCTAATTTACGTTCTGTAGCTTATTTTCTCTTAAGGTGACCACTTTGCCCCAGTCTCCCCTATACTATTGTACGTTGTATTAGTATACGCATTTTTTCTAGAGAGTGTTATTACAAGCATTTAAATTTACACAGTTTTGGTGTACTGTTGGAGTTGTCGTACTCTGCAACTTCTATATAAAATATTCCTAGGCCTACTATTACCACTACTACTAGGCCTACTGTTACTATTACTACCTACTAAGCCTACTGTTACCACTATTCCTAGGCCTACTGTTACTACTACTACCTACTAAGCCTACTGTTACCACTATTCCTAGGCCTACTGTTACCACTATTCCTAGGTCTACTGTTACTACTACTACCTCCTAAGCCTACTGTTACCACTATTCCTAGGCCTACTGTTACTACTACCTACTAAGCCTACTGTTACCACTATTCCTAGGCCTACTGTTACTACTACCTACTAAGCCTACTGTTACCACTATTCCTAGGCCTACTGTTACTACTACTACCTACTAAGCCTACTATTACCACTATTCCTAGGCCTACTGTTACTACTACTAGGCCTATTACTACAATTCATTAATTTCTCTATGTGCTTTTTAATAAAAAATGATAACACTGATAACATTTCAGTTTCTGAAAATAAAACAAACGGCAACCTTAACATATTTCATTCCAGTAAACTCTATTTATTATTGATAATTCCTTCCAATCCCTCTCTCTTTACCTTCTACTAAAGTCCCGACAATATACGTACAGTAATATATTTTCTCCAAACTGAATACGAAATTAAATGCACTTATTATTACAGTTTCATTTCAACAGTTAAATACATACAGCTATTGGCATTCATTTGCCATAAATGTTATAGAAAGCATTCTCTTGGCGGTATAGCCAGTGTTACGTTAATACATTCTTTCTTAAGGTATTTTTAGAGTATGATGCAATTCATCGAAGCTGGGAAATGTCATTTTGAAGTTAATTGAAATAAATTGATTCCTCCTTGCGCAACTAGTTAAGCAATACCTAAAAATAATAAATGCAATAAAGGACTGCTGACTATTGGATGTACTCAGTGTCTTCAGCCGCACCACATTGACGCCACACGAGCGGATGAAAGACGGACGGAAGGATTTGAGGTGAACAGTCGCCATAGATGCTATCACGTGCAGTGCTAGTGTACTTCGAAATGCAATTATTGATAATTATTGAGGATGGTGTCAAGTAGCACCGAAACAGCTGTAAGCCACACATGCTTACATAATTAACACGAGTAAGATCGCCATTTAATCAATTATTTACTTTCTACCGGGACATCACTTTATTTTTACTTGCATTTTTATTGTATCTGTGTTTCTGAATGTACTTGACTACCACCCATTTCACTAATGTTGTTGATCCGTCAGCCACACAAACTTACGGCTGCTGTTGCATTCGAAGTCTGCTAGCAGTGAAGTAAACAGTACAGAGTATAGTGTGTTTCAGAAATATGGTTGCGTTTCCCATAGAAGGAAGAGCCTATATTATTGAAGCTTATTTTCAGGGCAGGTATTTTTGGAGATTAATTTTATCATTTGTGTTTTTTAACATTGGTGTCGGCGGAGATTGTTGGAATTGATTTGTACTCTTGTTGGATATTAATGGAAATTTTGGAAAATACAATTATTTTGAAATTGGAGTATTAAGTCAGTATGAATATTACTTTCCAAATAATTAACATTAAAGGTTCATTGGATTCTGGTAAAGGTGCGGTATGGCCAATAGACAATATTTGTTGGATTGAGACTGTATTAACACACATTTATTAAAAACGAAAAAACTTGCAGCCCTCAAATTAACACTTTCAAATTATTAGTGAAATGTTGAATTCTCCGTCTTTTGAATTCACTAATGTAATCAGAACACCTGGAATACCATGTAATGTAGCCCACTTGAATGTGCAACAAATTCAATTGAAAAAAATGTCCGAAAAAAGAACTCAGAATATGAAATTCGCTATAAAACGACACAATAATAATAATAATAATAATAATAATAATAATAATAATAATAATAATAATTCGCGAATGTGTTCACATTTCGCTATTAGAACTCTATTTCGCGATTTGTCGTGATTGTTTTGTCCGCATATTATTAATCACAATCGCTTAATTCGTAAAGATTAGTAAAAATCTATTGTTTATCTATTATGTAGTGATTTTCGCGATCTCCGTAAATACCCTCACCTGCTTATTTCGCACAGGTACGGTGTATAGCATGACTGAAAACTTTATTTGTGTGGACTGAGCAGAAGTGAAGATTAGAGTTACCCAAAGTACGGTAACATGCTGAATAAAGTAGCCAATATATAATGAATAAAACCGCCTGAAGAGTTGAGTTTGTAAAAAAAAATGTTACTACTCTACCGTATTTTGATAAAATATCGTAAAAGCAATGATCAAACTAAAAATCCTAATATAGTATTTCCCTGTAACATAAATGGATACACTACTTTTCTCTCCTCCTATAGCTAGTAAGATGATTTGTTTACATATTGCACTAGCAACACCAAACTCCTGTAATGGAAGGGGGTAACAGTGTTTCCGAATACAGCCAGGTTAATGTTAAAAATGTTGGTAAAAATAAAGTGATGTCCCTGTATAACATTTATGGCATCAATGCCAATAGTTGTATGCACTTAACTGTTGAAATGAAACTGTAATAAGTACAATTAATTTTGTATTCACTTTGGAGAAAATATATTACTGTACGTATATTACCGGTACACATTTCCTTTCTGCGTCGGAATGTTCCATGAAACTGAGAAACAGTACACAATAAATTTCATACTACGCTGAACATTTTTTGTTTCTGTCCTTGTACTCTTCATTTTGAATGTCCTAAATATACCGTATGGCCTTTTCTCATTCTCGCTCACAAACACCTCAACGTCAACTGCCTCTACATCCATATCACCCATTGAATATAATCACAATGCGAAATGCACCACTACAAGTTAAAAAAATTGCAACAGCCAGTACTACAATACACGTGTGATATGTTGACTGTGACTCAAACAGACTTTTTTTTTACTTGGTTATTTAACGACGCTGCATCAACTACGAGGTTATTTAGCGTCGATGAAATTGGTGATAGCGAAATGATATTTGGCGAGATGAGGCCGAGGATTCGCGATGTATTACCTGACATTTGCCTTACGCTTTGGGGAAAACCTCGGAAAATACCCAACCAGGTAATCAGCCCAAGCGGGAATAGAACCCTCGCCCGAGCGCAACTCCGGATAGGCAAGCAAGCGCCTTAGCCGATCGAGCTAAGCCGGTGGCTTTCAAGCAGACGTTACAGAGTGTTTTTCTCGGGGTACTACCGTTTCCCTCTATCTTTCCACCAACACTCTCCACCTTCCTCTCATCTATCATCTGCAATTGTCAAATATAGATAGGGTGAAGTTCTGGGGGTAGTAGGGCCAAAGGAAGGTTATGGGGCTCGTCATCCCGTATGCCTGGCTCTATCAGCAGCCTATCTGTCAGCCGACGATGACAGGAAGGGCTTGGTGCTCCAGCTCCTGAGACTTCTCAGGCTACTCGTCCGTGAAACGGGACCTAGTTCTATTAGGGGCTGATGCAGGATGGGCCACCTGTCAGCGTGAGATTCACGAATGTCACTCAGGTCACCTGTCAGATTTGGACAATCGTCCCAAATAGGCCTATAGACACACAAAGGGCCAAAACATGCCTAAAGTATCGAGTCCAGCTCTCGTAAAAGCCAAGATGTGTCGTCTGGACACTCGCTCGTGTGGCTGATGCAATATAATTCAATAGTCCACAGCGAACTTGCGGCCACCGTGCGGCGCGGCGTCCGTTCCGCTATGGGCGATGCGGCTTGCATGCGGAAACGTTCCGGTGTGAACTGCTACATTTTGCGGGCGCCGCACGGACTATTGAATTATATTGCATCAATCACACGAGCGAGTGTCCAGACGACACATCTTGGCTCGATAACTTAGGCATGCTTCGGTCCTCTGTGTATCTATAGGAATAAATGCGATGATTGTCCAAATTCGACAGGTGAATCCGATGCTGCCTCAGCCCCTAATAGAGCCTGATAAGCAACAGGGCCGCAGCCCCAAGCCCTTCCTGTCATCGTCGGCTGACAGATAGGCCAGCATACGAGTAGCCTGATGAGCCCTACTATCCCCACAACCTCACCCTAACCTATTTTTACTATTGCAGATGATAGATGAGGGGAAGGTGGAATGACAGAGGGAAACGACAGTACCTCGAGACAAACTCTCTGTAACGTCTGCTTGAGTCACAGATGCGGCTCAGTCGACATATCACGTGTATTGTAGTACTGGCTGTTGCATTTTTTTAACGTGTAGTGGTGCGTTGCGCATCGTGATTGAATTCAGTGGGTGATATGGATGTAGAGAAATTTGACGTTGAGGTGTTTGTGATCGAGAATGAGAAAAGGCCATATATTTATGACAATCAAAATGAAGAGTACAAGGACAGTAACAAAAAATATTCGGCACGGTATGAAATTTGTTGTGTACTGTTTCCCAGTTTCATGGAACATTCCGACGCAGAAAGGAAATATGTTAATAAGCAGTCCTTGTCAAACATTTCTCGCATAACCCTATACAATAACACATAAATTATTTTAATTTATAACATTTACTTTTTTACTTCATTAATTTCTCTATGTGCTTTTTCATAAAAATGATAACACTCATAACATTTCAATTTCTGCAAATAAAACACACACTAACATTAATATATATCATTTTAGTAAACTCTGTTTATTATTGATAATTCCTTCCAATCCCTCTCTCTGTACCTTCTACTAAAGTACCAGTAATATATTTTCTCCAAAGTGAATACGAAATTAAATTAAATGGACTTATTACTTATTACAGTTTCATTTCAACAGTTAAATGCATATAACTATTGTCATTAATTTGCTCTATGTGTTATAGGAAGCAATCTATTGGAGGTACAGGCAGTCTTACGTTAATACATTCTTTCTGAAGGCATTTTTCAGAGTATGATACACTTCAACGAAGCTGGGAAATGTCATATTGAAGTTAATTGAAATAAATTGATTCCTCCTTGAGTTAATCAACGCATAAAAAGTTCCATGTAATAAAGGACTGCTGACTACTGGATGTACTCAGTGTCTTCACCTTTACTAGCACTGCACGGCGATGAGCATCTATGGCGACTGTCCACCTCAAAGCCTTCCGTCCGTCTTTCATCCGCTCGTGTTGCCTCAGAATGGTGCGGCTGCCGCGCAGACATTATGCTCGTGTGAACCGGGCCTAAAACAAGTGATGCTCTATTAAATTGTAAAATAATTGTTGTAACCGGACATGACCTGACCGGCTATACTAAAGTTTACATTATATTGGAGAACTTAAAAAAAGTTCATTAGTAAGAATGTACCTATCTGAACAGATTCCATGTCTTATAACAAAATAAATCACTAATAATTGTCTCTTTTTCACGCATATAGTAAGCTTCTCTGTCTACGACTGAACCGGAGCTAGAAGTGTTAGGAAGAACTCATGTTTATGCATTCCTAAATATAGCTTGCCGCTGATAAAACAGTGAAAGCTATTACTCACAACATTCTTCAAATGTTAAGGAACATGTATTCATATTCACCTATGCCCAACTAAAAACAAGTCGAAATTTGATTTTTGTCCACCTAGATCGGGAAAATTGCACATTGTGAGGCGGTTCGAGTTCGAGTCCCGGTCAGACCTGGGAATTTTCATTGGAAAACCCATAGTGACATTTGTAGCGGACAAGTGCGCAATTGGGGTTTTCTCGGGGTTCTTCCGATTCCCATATCAGGCATCTACATCATTTCCGTCAACATTTTTCCATTTCGTCACCACTCCATAGCATTGCCCGATCACCGGCTGGCGACGCACGGAGGGGGCTGGCCTAGGTTAACTGCTCGAAACTTGGGTACGCAGCGAACATTAGTGTAGTGAGTCGGTTAGCGGAATAAATGGTGACAGGTCGCAGTACTGGGTCATAGTAGCCTACCCCTCCAGAAAGTCCATTCCAAATACTCCCGTCCTTCTGTAAACAACGCATTACGCAGACCCTTTCCTACCTACCTACGCATTCATATGCCAGGATACGGTAAAAGCAACGAAATATGTTTAGATTTCTCTTAGGACACAATCAAATTGACAGTCCCCGATCCGTTTCACTTGTCATTTTATTGTGTGAGAAACAAATCGTCTGAGTGGGTCGCCATTATGTGTTCTTAATTTAAAATAAAGATACATTAATTGTTTACTAACAATTATTATATTTCGTGTGAATCAATCCCGAACAAGCAGGCACATGAAGGCGGACGGCGCTGCGCGCGCAGGTGTGTCGCTGACAGTTATAGCGCGCCCGGGGCTCGCACCTTGTATTGACACGATCTCAGTGTTGCCCGGACGCAGCGCCGAGCGTCACGTTGTCAGCTGGTAGCGGCCCGCGGACTAGAGCTCGCTAATCAAAGATGGCAAAAGGAAAAGGTAAGGATCGCCGTGTTGCTTTATAATAGAAACGGTCCAACTCGTGTTACACCAAAATTACAGTTGTAAGAAGCTGTTTACGCTTTATCAGCAATTTATTCCCAGGCTGATAAAGAAGTCCTATCGGGCTGTCTGACACATAAGTAGGCCTATACAGCATTATACATTACTGTACACAGAAATATAATTAAAATTAAATTAAGTATCACATACATTGTGACTGCTTGAGATCATTCCAACACTGCCGTGGCAATTATGAAGAGCTCAGGGTGTTATATTTCAGTTCGCTCTGACGCCGCGCCGTAGCTATTTCAAGACAAATTTAAGTATTAGTGGTCAATGCATTAAAATAGATGGATTTGCAGCAACTACAGGCCCTACGTGTGCCGAGTAGAATTAGTAAAAATTGCGAGATGGCCCACGCCGAACAATTGCGCGGTACTTTTATGGAACAGTCAATGAACAAAAAGATAATGGACCCATGAAAACAATCAATATAACTAACACTTATATCAGGATAGATTATCTCCAGTATATAAGTCAGCGGTTCTTAAACTTCGTGAGTTCGATGATGTGCGTTTTGCCCGACCCATTAACACATTAACTTTGTTCTTTTGTTTAGTGCGAGGTAAGAAATTATTTTCATTACATATGCCATTTATATTTCACTTTCCAAATTGTTACAAACTCAAGTTTAGTTTACAAACTTTGCAAAAATTAGCTCTGTTAATAATAGAGAGGTTATACTGTAAATTACATGTTTATGAAAATTTGGATACATTTATTGCTCGAATTGCATGGTAACGTATTACTTTTTCATAATGAAAGTTTATTTTGAAAGCCCATCGCGGAACTCAATATATAACCGCGAATCTGATCTAAGGCACGCGTTACAGAATGAGCGCGCGCTGGTTCGAGTCCTCATGGGGGAGGAATTTCGGCCAGTGCATAAAACCGGCGATCACCCAACATCGTGGTCAATTTGGAAACCTAAGATAGCGAAATCCGGTTTCGAAAACCGGGGGGTAATCATGCTGGTCACTGGTCACACGTGAGTTCGCGTAGAGGTGTTTGACTTCTCGAGCGACGAAGTGGCCAAAAAAAAAAAAAAGCGAGTTTTTTATGATTCTGAGAAAAAAATTAATTTTCAAAGAAAACTGCAAATCACACAAAATAATTTTTTCTACAATTGTTTCTGTAGACTATAATTTTCTAAGAAACGAGAATAGGAAAGATTTTGGGTTTGTTACAATGAAGTTTACACACTTTTGCCAATAGAGCATAGTAGCCTAGATAAAGAAAGAATGTACTTACTATATTATGCTTTTCCAAATTGCGCTAATTTTGGAAGCTGTTAAATACCCACTGACTGGCTCCAGTTGAATCCGACTAATAATGCAGCGGTCGTTTTCGCTTTGAAAGAGCTTGGATTTGATCATTTAACTTAACAGAGTGTAACGGCACAACTGGCAGAGACGGAGTACGCTATGCATCATGTACTTTGATTTTACTTCTTAAATTACAAAATAGTTTTTGCTAAGGTTTATAAGCAACTTGTACAAAAATTAATTAATATTGTATAAATGAACAGGAGTGAGCTGTCCGCATCTGAAAAATCAACCATCAGTCGGTTTGAACCTGTCCCTAAAACTAAGTGCAGAACATGTGTCTTGAGGTACAAAAAAAGAAGTGATCCCATAGAACATTCATGTGCTCGAAGACATATAAACAATACTAAAATCATAAGCAATGTAAGACGTATTCTAAAGATGTTTCAAACTCAAACTGAAGAAAATGGACACATTGTCTACTGTCCGATACTGTTAAACAGGAATTAATTTCATAATTAAAGGGGACAAAATTCTCTGCCCTTTTAGATGAAATTACTGACATAAGTAATAAGATGTTATTGTGCATTTTAGTTAGACGTATAGGCCTATATTACCCAATATTCAAAACACAACTTCTGGACCTGATAGCTATAACAAAGGACTTCATGGTTTCTTCGAAAAATTCATGGCTGATTTTGATTCAGATTTTGCTAATAAAATTAGTTATTGTTCAGACAATGCTAGTTTAATGTATGGAAAGTGTCATTTAAAACATACCTACTAAACACTGGCGCAGTGAAGGGGTGTTTTGGGGGTTAAATCCTCCCAAAACCCCATATGAAAAACGAAACGCCGTTGAAGCTCTACAACATTATAACTGTGACTTATTTCCAGCAATACACAACCTGTTCACATTAATAGCAACTGCACGCACTCCTGAGAGCTCATTTCCATTACTAAGAAAACAGCATAAGGGAGGAGCTCTCATGAACAAGTTACTAAGAATGAAAATGATGTGCTCTAAGAACTGGCTAGCAAACGCAGACGGATGGAATATACTGTGTTTGGCTTGAAAGTATAATAAGATAAAACTATCTGTCGGTCATTTCGTCGCAGTTTTCTTTATTTCAGCGCATAAATACTTTTCATTTCATCGCATGGCATCAGTGTAATGAAAATTTAAATCTGTGATGACTATTCTCGACATCCCATACAGGATATCTCGTTCCAAGTGTATTGTTCATGCCGATTCAGGATGAATAGTTCCCTGAGTGTTTGCCCATTCCGTTTTTTTTTACTGTCATTCCCATTTAAATTTCTCAATTAAGTAGGCCTTTCCTCACATGTAGGGTTGCCAACTTTTTTTTAAGAAAATACTGAAGACTAAGAAATCGACAAAATTTCACATAGAAAATAGACAAATTATTCAGTTCAGTTACTAAAAGCAAACTTTATTCTACACTTCGGGACTCTTACAATTAAGATAATAATAACTGAAATCGACTGCAGTTTTCAACGCTGATTTGATTAGACGAGTCGTGCTCCTGTTTCGAACATCTGTCCAATTGTTCAGGAGTTGAAACATCCTTTTTATATGAGCATTACTACTTGGTATGCTTAGAACAAAACTAATCAGTTTTTCTACATTTATAACATTAGCATGGTTTGATTTTAAACGTGTGAGCACTAAAACCCATTTCTGGCAAGCATTACTTACTTACTAACAAATGGCTTTTAAGGAATCCGCAGGTTCATTGCCGCCCTCAAATAAGACCGCCATTGGTCCCTATCCTGTGCAAGATTAATCCAGTCTCTATCATAATATCCCATCTCCCTTAAATCCATTTTAATATTATCCTCCCATCTACGTCTCGGACCCTCCAAAGGTATTTTTCCCTCCGGTTTCCCAACGAACACTCTATATGCATTTCTGGATTCATTCATATGTGCCACATGAACTGCCCATCTCGAACGTCTGGAATTAATGTTCTAGTTACGTCAGGTGAAGAATACAATGCGTGCTGTTCTGCGTTGTGTAACTTTCTCCATTCTCCTGTAACTTCATTCCTCTTAGCCCCAAATATTTTCCTGAGAACCATATTCTCAAACACCCTTAATCTCTGTTCCTCTCTCAAAGTGAGAGTCCAGGTTTCACAACCATACAGAACAACCGGTAATGTACAGTGATCGTTTTATAAATTCTAACTTTCAGATTTTTTGACAGCACACTACATGACAAAAGCTTCTCAATGGAATAATAACAGGCATTTCCCATATTTATTCTGCGTTTAATTTCCTCCCGAGTGTCATTTATATTTGTTACTGTTGCTCCAAGATATCTGAATGTTTCTACCTCTCCGAAGGATAAATCTCCAATTTGTATGTTTCCATGTCGTACAATATTCTGGGCACGAGACATAATCATATACTTTGTATTTTCGGGATTTACTTCCAAACCTAACGCTTTGCTTGCTTCAAGTAAGATTCCCGTGTTTTCCCTAATCGTTTGTGGATCTTCTCCTAACATATTCTCGTCATCTGCATAGAAAAGAAGCTGATGTAACCCAGTAACGGCTCGAGCCTGAAAAAGTAGATGAAACACAAAATTGTTGCAAGGTTTCCAAAGCCCATGTAGGCTAGTTGCATTGATAATCGGAACTCTATGTAACTAAAGTAATTCCCTACCATAAATTCCCATGATATTCAATCGTCGAAAGTGAGTTCATTGTATTTATTTTTGCCAGCTATCAATGCACTTATCGGTACATGTAAATTAAGATATGCTTATTGCTTACCTATCTTTTGTACACTGAGTTGATCCTCCTTCCTTCAGGGCTCTGAACCTGCCAATAACGTTCTCATGGGAGGGCTGTGATTCCATCATCTTGTCCAACACATCTTTTTGGAGCGAAATATTCCCTAACGCTGACAATTTCTTCTGTGACATTGAGTTTCTCTGTTTTGTTTTTATTCGTTTTAAACACGAGAAGCTCCTCTCGACCGATACGCTAGTAGCCTATATGGTAGTATTAAAATGAGGGAATATAACTTATACACTTCTCCAAATACATCTTTGTTGACATAGTTGTCACGAAGAAGTTCTAGCACTTTCTTAACTGGTATATTCCTATATTTATTGTTCTGGTACAAAAGCTCAAGTTCAGGTTTTAGAAGCTGCGTCTTTTTCAATGTGCTGAAATAGCTAGTTTGCAGTGAAGAAAGCGGATCATGTGGGAAGTTTCTACTATAAGTGTCAAATTTGAAAGTATCAGCCAGGCCGACGAAAAGAAGTTTATCTAAATCAAGGGCGGTTATTTAGGTGAATTAGGTGAAGTGCGACTTCACCTATTTACGCGTAAAACACAATTTTATCTCGTATTAATAATTAATTCTAATTATTACCGGTACCACATTCTAAAATAAAAAAAAAGTTTTATTTTCAGTCGTTATCAATAATGTTTAGTTGTATTAATAGTACCTGTAACCGTCCACTGAATAGAATAATGCCAACTGTTACGAGCGCCGAGCGGTGTCTATTGGAACTTACAATACTGTAGAGGTGAAATTATTTGGGCTCCCATTCTCATACAGCACTTGGTTGCCATGGTAACGTGACGTCACGCACTAAAGAAAGATTGCATGAGTGAAGTGCGTTTCTGAGTTTTTCAGTTACGGAGAATTGTCAAGACTTGTAACCAGTTTGCAGATCTAACGTTACAGAAGGGTTGAAGCTAGTCTCCAAGGCCGGGGGCTATTGTTTAAGGGCTGTGAAATTTGAGAGTATATACTACCTGACTCGAGAATACTATCCTGACAGCACCTGCAGAACATTTTTGCGTTCGTTTTCAATAGAAGTATGTCTGAGAAAGACAAGTCACTCCTCTGCGATTCTTGGGCTGAACACAAGGATGAACGCATACTTCAGGAGGCTTCCGGGGGGGGGGGGAAACAAGTTTATTTAAAACTCATTCCACCGCAGACTACGCAGTAGATATGAATTTTTCACAGTATAAAATGTACGCCAAAAGGATCACGGACTGCACAAAACTACGTTTCAACATGCCACAGCCCAAATGCATTCGACAATATACAATCATTTGTCTGCGGAGATCTATCGACCGATGCTGCATTACGCATCGCAGTCGGCTGGATCCCATAGTGGCATCCCTGTGTAGACATTCAAAGGTGTCAAAAGAATTTTAAATTATAGTTTATTTAACG
Source organism: Periplaneta americana (assembly GCF_040183065.1). NCBI lineage: Eukaryota > Metazoa > Arthropoda > Insecta > Blattodea > Blattidae > Periplaneta > Periplaneta americana. The sequence goes on from NC_091126.1 coordinate 181,273,514, forward strand.
ACGCTCGCAACTGCCGAAGTTATATCAGCGTCGCCGGTGTGCCGGAATTTTGTCCCACAAGAGTTCTTTTACATGCCAGTAAATCTACCGACGTGAACCTGTCGAATTTAAGCACACTTAAATGCTATCGACCTGGACCGGGATCGAACCGCAACCTCGAGCAGAGAAGGCCAGCGTTATACCGACTACGCTACCCAGGCCGATTTCAAAAGTGTCATCGATGTGGCTTTCAACACTGATGTTCTTCTTGAGTGCGCATTCGATAGGTGTACCGCTGTTGCATTTTGCGGTAATGCTAATTGCATTCATCATTTTATGGAATGCACTCACATGCATTAATATTTGCATACATGCACGACCTGACTGTTAGTAATGCAGTTATAGACGTCCTGTGCGAAGTGGCATCACGCGCAACACGACTAGGGGTGGACACACAATACTTTTCGTCGTTGAATTTTTCTAACTCGCAGCACTTTTATTTTAGTTTAGGTAATGATTGAGAACATTTAAAGTAATAAACAGTAATGATACGATGCCCCGGAGTAAAGAAACAAACATTTATAATAGGCAGATCGGCTCTTAATGTTTCGACTGCTGAGAGGGTTCGATATTCAGTCCTTTTCGTATTTTTCAATTTCGAACTTCGATTCCAGGTGATTCTAAAATATTCTAATTAGTAATACTTTAAATTGGAGATATGCAATTCATCGCAACATCATAGGTCTATCAACAAGAATGTTCCGCAACAGTAGCTATAAAAGATCGAATTTTACCGTCGGTAACCATTCACGATTTGAGTATCAGAAGCACATAAGAGCAAAAGTCAAAGATAGCGAGAGATTTAAATAGAATATATCCAACTCCATGCGGGTTATTATCGATCTTGCTTGGTTTACATCACAGTCTGAATCCAAATTTTTTCTTGGTCTACCTAGGTTTCGATGTTCTCATGTTAGTGTCACTAGATGTGATATATTCAGAATATATTGAGATAAATTAATACATTTTGTTAAAATTTTGCGCTATTTGTTCTATAAAGATACGTTGCTTATTCCGAATGAAACAAAACAAGTAAATTATTTTGAAAGATAGGATATAACTTGTGTATTAAGAAAATGATGATATAGGAACTATAATAAGAGCAAATGACTCGATAAAACATCATCCAAGACTGGAATAAACGTTGGAAAGTAGAAATAAAATAAATAATTACCATAACAGGTTGACAATACGTGTTTAACATATAATTATCATACGAAGACTAAAAGTCGTAACATTCACGTGATGATGTCAGTGAACGTCATACCCACCCTTGATTCTGCCTACGAAACCATTAAATACCTGTCACATGTCTCGACTGTTATTTTGGCGGCCTCAGCGAAAATAAGCGAAGTAAGTCAGAATCCTATGTGCTGGTCCACTGTCAGGACCGGCGCTGCGCGTGTTGGAACCCGAGGTTCGAGGTCTTCCTCGTAGGAACATGAGAAAGAGTAATCTCCCAGTCTGTGTCACTGTAGAGGCGAGACAAATACAAAGTTTAAGTAAATAAATAACTTACGATACCGACGGATGGGTCTCGGGTGGACATCTAATCTGCATACATTACACTATTCGTATAATTTATTTAATCAGTGTATAAAGTTTGAAAAAGAAAAATATTTGTGCATCTTTAAGGCAACATGCAGAGCTCTATTGCTGAGTAGTGGCGCCAAAATACGATTAGCTGATGTTGGGCAGAGAAACGTATGGAGCACTATACGTACCGGTATAGTAGAATATAAATTCGTGGTTTGATTTTGAGTACAATAACGAGAATTCGCGAGTCCGAATAAAATGATGGCTTCGTATTTTTAATTGGTTATTTTATGACGCTTTATCAACTGCTATGGCTATGTAGCGTCTGAGTGAGATGGTGATAATGCCAGAGTCCAGCGCCAGAAGTTACCCAGCATTTGCTCTTATTGGATTGAAGGAAAACTCAAAAAAAAAAAAAAAAAAAAAAAAAAAAAAAAAAAAAAAAAAAAAAAAAAACATGAATCAGGTAACTAACTTGTCCCAACCAGGATTTGAACCGGGTCCGCTCGTTTCACGGTCAAATATGCTAACCATTACTCCACAGCGGTGGACGGCTCCGTGTTATGTTAATCTCTACTCTGTAATTAATTGTATTGAGTGGATAAAATAAATAAATAATGAATGAATGAATGAATAAATAAATAAGTAAATGAATTATAAATAAATTTCCCTAAACTATAGATAATAAATTAGGAGAGTGTAGTAGAAACACAGTCTAGTATATAGTCACGAAGCTCAATACGTAGTAAATATGCATCCGTAGATAGCTCCTAACCACTAGGATCGCTACTATCGCCTCATTACAGACAATGCGAAATAGTATCTGCACAGTCTATTGTACCCAGTACCCTCATAAACTCAAGCTTCGTGACTGTCTATACTAGACTGTGCTAGAAAGTTGAGTGAGATGACACAGATAATGAAAATAGGCGAGGAATATGGCGGAGGAGACTAGCCAGGATAGCGAAGCATAGCATGGAGAAAATAAGTGAGATAAGAAAATGTAATGCACGTAAGAAGCAGACATAATAACGATCCGATTGGATAATGGCGTAGTAAGGATTAGCAACAAGTATTCTTAGAAACAGAGTGTGTTCGATATAAGTGAACTGGAAATCAAGAAAGGAGTTGTAAAAGTGTCAATTTTGAATGAACTAAGTTAAGTCATTAGCGTTTAAAGGTGGAATGCTGATCAATTTAAATGGGGACAGAAGTAAGAGATTATAGTAAATAGTGAATGAGTGTAAGGGAAAGAGGAGGATACAATAATGAGGGAATATAAGTAAGAGATATGAATCTAAATTATAAGAGCGTCTACAAAAGGTATATCTGTAATGAATGTAATTGTGGAGTCATTCCAGGTCAAATCGCACAGCAATAAAACACGACCTTCTCGTAAATGGTCGAATTGTTTTCATGAATTCCAGACATCAAATAAGGAGACCCGTATTGTTTTATTTTCACAATTATTAATTACCTACATGTATTTGTGTAGTTATGACTATTTGAAATTACGCAAATTATGCGCGCACTGTTACAAAAACTCACTTGGAACTCTGTGTCTACATATAATTGAGATTTGCGGTTTGGCGCATTTGAAAGACTAAATACAACACTTTTTATTACTTTAGACTTATCACAAATAAATTTAAAATTTGGCCTAATTTTTTAATCACTTCTTTTTCAAAGCAAAATTACTATATTAAATAGCCAAGTTAAAAATCTGAAGAAAAAAAAAATATAGACTTGTTCCCTGATGTATCATCTGTAAACTACTGCATTTAGAAATGTGGGGATCTGCACACATACATTTATAACAATTTATTTTCCGGAGGCATGCACGCGCTCGCGATTCCCAGCTAATGAACTGCTTGCGGCCATAGGCTAGAAGGCTGCCCGCGGAAAGTTTTACGAAATCCCCCGTTGCATATAATAACTGATGTCGCCACACTACACAACAAATGCATTCATTCATCAAATGATTAACACCTTAAGGAACAGTAAATATCTTATCTAAATTTATGTTAGTATTGTCAGCTCAGCTAAGAGAGGGAACCCTTCACAATGCTTTATGTTTATACTGTAATATAGTCAAGTGTTTAACGATAGCAAGGCTGGGTAAGGCAGTAAACTTTATGGCAGGAGACAAAATGTAGAAGAGAAAAATAATCAGTCAGGGTTTGAATTTCATGGAGTGACGTGACTTCTATAGCCTACAACATGAGTGACTGTAAAGATCGCGTAATATATAACAAGTGTTTAAATCCATTTGATCTTTCTAATCACACTTTTAAAAAGAAAAATACACTAAAACGGGTGAGTCGCGGTTTACTGATAAATCTTAATTTAAAGGAGTCTTTGAATGTTCGAATATGTGACTCGTTCCGTAAAAAATCTATCAACTTCCGGTTAGGTCAGGTGAAATTATATGTGAAGCCGGTAGTCCTTGTGATATTAATAAACATGAATCAAATGAAAGTGCGGACAGAGAAAGTGATTATTCCAGTTGTTCTTCTAGCAGTTCTATGGATACAGCCAAGAAATCAGTAATATTGAGGAATTAAACAAGAGTATGATGTCAATAGAATCCTCTATCAAGAAAATAAAACAACAAAAACGATACCCCGGTGAAAAGTTTAAAAAATGTAAAAGGCTCCCTAGCAAGTAAAGTTTTTCATGTAGAAGATGCATCGTCATCTCTTCAAAAGTCAGCCATGTTTTATTTTTGACGGACTGCAAAGGAAATGTAAAACCTGAAAATTACATAGTTATTGCAGACTTTTCCGAAAATTATTCATTTGTAATACAAGATTCAGTACAAGGTGTGCATTCGAACAAATGTCAAGCCACAATACATCCTTTCGTAGTATATTTCAAAGAAGATAGAGAAATTCGTCACAAAAGTATCGTTGCCATCTCAGAAAGCATGAAACATGACACCGATTCCTTTCACTTTCTTCAATCCGAAGCAATCAATTTCTTAAAGCAAGAATTCAGCGATATGAAAAAAATCATCTACTTTCCCAATGGATCAAGTTCACAAGAATTTTAAAAATAATTGCTTACATGAAGACGATAATGGAATTAGCGCTGAATGACACTTCTTTGCAACGTCGCATGGTAAAGATCCATCTGATGGCATTGGAGGAACTGTTAAAAAACTTGCCACGAGAGCCAGCCTATACAAGATCCTATAACAACACCAAAAAATAAATTATTCGATTGGTCACAATAAACATTTCTAACGTGTCATTTATATTTTGTCCATTGAATAAGCACAAAAACCACACTGAAAATTTGCAGGCCAGATACCACAATCTAAAACCAATAACTGGTACATTAAAATTACATTCTTTCATTCCGTTGTCAAAGACTGAAGATTTAGTAAAATAATTTTCTTTCGAGAAAGAAGGTAGGCGAATGAAAATTTAAAGTGTAGTGTGAATGAAAACAAACGTACAAATATTTAAAGATATCATAATAAGTAAATTAGCAGTGTTTCCTCGAGTGACTTGATCCATACTGGGTGTAATGTTGCAACGTTCACTCGATCATCCAGCACCAATAAACCTCCCAGCGCGCTTCAACGCTTCCCGTCCACTGCTGCTGCACTACTGCTACACATTGTTTCGTAAGTAATTAAATTTCCTTTAAACTATTGGAGATCCCATTGTGATTTTTTCTGAAATTATTAAGAATACTTCAGTGCACCTAGTAGGCATTTTTTTTTTTTTTTTTTTTTAGATTTTTAATACGGCTATTTCACGTTGATATCTAACTTTTAAAAACTGAATCATAAAAAAAAATTTTAATAATAATATTAAAATTAATTAGTAAATATTTAACAAAGGACAGTACTTTAAGCTTTTAAATGCATTTTTTTTTTAAATACTAACATCAATATCCTCAGAAATATGACGCTTTACATGTTGCATTGTGCGACATTTTTAATGAATTTTAACATGTAATATTTTAAAAGCATGTGGACTTAGGAGGAAATAAAAATACACTTGTTGGTTTATTAGACCCATAGAGTTGTCAAAAAAATATATAAACGCAATCAGAAATATGAAGGTCAAAATTTGTATAATTTTGTGCGATTTGACATGGAATGACTCTGTGGCACCGCATACAAATTACACGTTGACATCAAATATATATCGTATCATATTACTTAAAATAACACATTTATTTAGGATACAAATTAAAAAAAATAACTTAGGAGTACACTAGTCAGGGCTATTTTTTGACTTTAGGTGGTTTCCAGCTATATAAATTAAGGTTTTTAGCTCTAGATTGACATTTTAAGTTTATCTTGCTTCAGTAGGGCGCTGTTTGCAACAGTGATGTCATAATTGTTGAATGTGAAAAGTAGGCAGAGGCGCAGATGGCTACACGTCAATATGCGCGGCGTTATATAAAAAAATATACAAGTATTTAGCAAGTCTCATTTTGGACGTGATATGATTGTCTGTCGAACGGGATATCTCTTTAGCTTTATTGAGATTCGTTCTGCAAAAAAAAAAAAAAAAAAACCTGTTCACATGTGTGTTTCCAAATATATAAATGACCTTTTCAAAAGGGTACGCAACTGAGGGAAGCGGGAACGATTAAGTGGTTGGTAAAAGATACAGTTGAATTGTTTATTTCTAAAACCCCACAAGTGACAAAAACAAAGCTTTTGGGAAATCAATAAAAACTGTTTATTTTCATTACTTTTATTTTTATTGTCAAAATGTATTTTATGCTCGACCATGCCGAAATGTAGTAATTATACACCTGGTAGTAGCCCTTTAATGCACCTCATTAAAGTACACCTATTCATTAAAGTTCAGGTGTTCAGCCAATGACAAATCACCTTTGTGCCATTATAAAACCGCAAGTATCGATTATTCTCGGATATGCAATCGAAAAACAATTAGCGAAAAGTCACGGAGGCTGGAAATCCAATACTGTCGCAGAAGGTTATGTTCTGTTGCTATAATAATTAGCGTTAATTGTAAATAATATTCAAATAAATTCAATTTGTCATCTCGTTTTTCAATTCTAAATCAATTTCCAGGTTATATCAAGACTAATGTTCATCTTATTCTCTACGTTATATCAAGGTCAATAACATTCGGCCTCGGAAAAGATCAATACTTTCGCGTCTGCGCACATCTCACAATTCAGGTCAGTTCGCTACTCACTTACATAACCATAATATGAATACTTTTGAATAATTTCAAGTTAGAAATATGGTCGAGCATAAAAAGTCGTATGAAACTTGCCTATAATGGTAATTAAGACGCTCGTATAAAAATTATGAAACTCGCTTGCGCTCGTTTCATAAACAAACATACTTGTGTCTTAATTACTACCATTATAGGCTCGTTGCATAATGTACTATAACGAGTGATATTAGTTGCTAAATATGAGGTTTATTCACAATTAATTGTGTTTTATAATATATGTATAAAGTCCCCCCAAAAAATTAATTAATTAGGATGTTATGGGGCATTTCCAACAAACAAACTGAAACTAAGCAAAGAATTGCCTTTTTCGAAGTATCAGAGTGAATAAAAGTAAGTATGAACAAACTTTATAATCTATGTAAAAACTACAGTATAAAATCACAAAAAAGTAAAGTTTTTTCTGTTGCAACAGACATTTTTCTTATCAGGACTTATTATTTTTCTAGTCTTCGCTTCCACTTTTATTATTACCTTTGTTGGTGGTAGGCCATGTGTACAGTTCTGTGTAGAATCCTTTCACTTCATCCGGTATGTACTACAAAATCCTCTTAAGGACCACCATTTGTTTAACATTGATTGGTAGCGTCGAGCTGTTATAAGCTAGGTCTGTTGGCAGTTCAACGGTACATTTTCAGCACAAACACTTTTCTCAGGAATTCGAATGGTGAATACTTCTGCTGATACAATGCTGTCAATTAACTCTTTACAAAGAACTTTACCTTTTTGTTCATTGCAGTGAAAAAACTCATCCACCTTCAAAATTTTAAAATATACTTTCTTATCCTTTGGTACACCACGGCCATAAGATGACTCAGACAAGCTAGATAGCACAGTCTAATATATACAGTCGCGCAACTTCAACACTTTTTTTGCCAACATTCACGACACTAGCGCTCAAGCGGCAGGCAAGGCACTGGTCATAGGGTTGATATAGCCAGCACGTGTTTTAAAGGTATGCGAGATGTTATAATAACGTTTTAATCATGCGTCGGAATAAAGGCAATGTGTGCAATGACGAAAATTGCAGTAACAACAAGTTTAAATCTCCGAATTTGTCGTTTTTCAGATTCTCTAAAGACCAAGAGAAAATCATAACTCAGTCATAACCTATAATCCACGCTGTAGGTAGCCTACGTATTGTGTTCTATAAAACATTTATTAGTTATCAGTTACCTATTTGTTTGTCAGGAAGGAGAGTTTAAATAAAAACAAAGTAAATACCTAATTAATTAATTTTTACAGTATATTATTTTTTTTTGCAGAGATCATATGTATAAATGTGTAACCATTCCGATTTTGGATAACGTATCTACAGTTTTTAATGCAAGTAATTCCATAATTTTTGTATTCGTGTTTTTTCTTTATATTTTTCAAAAGTTGAATTTTATATTGCATTCAAATAGGGATAATGGTGTTAATTTTTTCAAGAATTCATGGCGTATTATAATCCTTTTGCAAAATATTCACTTCTTGAATAAATCCAGACTGTGTCGATAAAATTTCTGATGTGTTGGTGTAGATTCATGTGGCAGACGTATTAAGTTCTCAAGAAATAAAAGAGCCTCTTTAAATTTAATATAAGAAGCAATCTTGTCTGTAATAATTTGCATGACTGTTATTGGTGTTGATTTTACATTACCAGTGATTATTTGAGCCGTTCAGAGCAGATGTGGTGTAAGTCAAAATTAGGTAATGAGGTTTAAAGTAAAAATTCTGTAAAATACAGCACAAAGTAGCAATTAATATATCCTTCGTGCTATTCACTGACTACTAATAGTTTAAATAAATTAAATATTAACTGCTACTTTGCGCTGTATTTTACAGAATGTTTACTTTAACCCTCATTACCCATTTTTGACTTACACCACTTCTGCTCTGAAAATAAAATTAGGCCTACATTTTCTGAGTTAATTGAAGTTACAATTTTTTCAACAAAGTTGTGTATTCATTTGTTCTAACCTACGTCATAATAACAGTAAGTGCATGTAAATTACGTATTATATAGGTAGGGTAAGTTAAAATTAAGCTTATGTGTGAAAACTGGAAATGTAATGTAAAATGCGGTAAACTTTCCATAAAAATTTAAACCATAATATCAGCACTATTAGCGACTCAAAATAATAATAAAAAAATTGAAAAATAATGAACTTCATAAATCAATGTCTGTCAAATTAAGGTTTAAATCTTCCTCTTTTTATTTTTAAGTTTACCTCAGCGGCCGAGTTTACCCCAATTTGCGGTATGGAAATAGGGAAAGGAGTTCACCGCACGATGTACCCTACGAGATATGCCCTACAATTTTGACTCTTCTCACAGGAAATATAGAGTTCCAATGGTTTATAAATATATTTAGGAATGAATTAATTAACCGTCCACGTACAAACAATTATATTATTTCAAACCATGATACGTGATCAGGGCCATAATTCAGTTGTAAGGAGCAGAAAGAATTACGTTTATTCCCAGCTTCTGAAACTTGTAGATTAACTGCGTGTGAAATTCTTCCAGGATTCTAAAGTGGAATTAGTAAGAACGGTAAGAACCGTATACACTTATTGTATAGCATAAAAATATAAAATAAATTCCGCAAAACCCGTTTTCTGATGTGTTATCATATGTTGTGTGCACACTTTTAACTTGCCTGCCGCTAGAGGGCTACTGTCGCGCCAGCTGTCAAATGTTGGCATATTTTATACGTATGAGTTGCGTGACTGTATCTATTAGACTGTGCTAGATAGCTTATAAAATTTTCGCTATGAAGCTTTGAAGTTAACCACATCATTAGCTGTGACTTGTTTTACCTTGAATTTAAACGAGTTCTCAATAATCCTCATTAGCAACATTTTCATCACTTGAAGTAACGATCTTGTAAGAAAATATTCAAAATAGATAATAATAGTAAGGACAACACTTAATCGGCAATAGACAGAACAGTATACTAATCCGGCTGTGACTGAAATCAGCTGTTGGGTGCAACAGTGCTGCTGTCAGCTAGTGTTGCAGACTACTGTTGAAAACTCCAATCTTGGAACTTGCGATGTGAGAAAGTGGGGTTAAGCGAGGAATAAAAAACAACAGATAACGTACTGCACGTGTTCAATAATACAAGACGTTCTGAAAATAATTTCATCCATCGTAGACTGGAGATCGAGATATCTCGTGCAAATAAATGAATTTCGGAGCAAGAGACAATCGATTTTTTATATAGACGAGACCTGGGTGAACAGCAATATAACATTTCGAAAATGTTGGCAAAATGAGAGTGTAAGTGTCCACACGAACTGAAAAGGATTCTGTACACACATTGAAAATATAGAAAAACAATACTGGGAAAAAGATGGACTCCAATCATAAGCAATTAATAAAATTATCATTAGGCTTGTAATGTTGGGGACCGATTATACAAGTTGACTGCAGCATGGTACATAGGCCGGGGACGTAAGCTAGTACGAATACATTGACTTGGTTCTGCCATCGATTACGCGAATAATAAGGTGCACATAAACCAAGCCCCTACAGTCTCGGCTGCGCGAAACGAGGAAACCGGGGCAAATTGAACGCTGCGCTTGCCGCCATATTGTTGGAGAGCAGACAAATAATAGCAGTGCGTAAATCACGCAATTTAACGCTATGAAGATCTAAAATTGACATATTATGGCCATTTTCGACGTTTAACGTAAAATTAGGACGAAATAAACATATTCAAAGTTTCATTGATATGTGTTAGAACATTAAAGAAAAGAAAATACGTATGCAGCAATTTATAGAAAACATACTGATACATCCATAAATAGGCCTACACAATACAAATTATAGATTGTATAATTTTACGATAATCAGTAAATTGTTAGGTTTCAGAGAATCTAAAATTATATTAACATATTAACTCTTAGATCACAAGACATAAATATATGCACCTTGATTACACAAGTTCTTGTTATAATCAAATTCCTAAGTGAAATAAATATGCGATAATCAGTATAGACTTCTTGTTAAGTTTTAGAGAATCAAAAATAAATTATATTACCGGTAAAATATAATATGCGAAGGTAGCCAAATTACATTGAATTCATTCTTCAATTAATAAATGGAATGCTATCAATTATAAAAAGTATCGGTTCCTAATACATTGCAAACAATAGGTAACGTGAAGACCTAAAAAGTAAACAATCACTTTATGCAAGATAAAAAAAAACCACATACTTTTTATGTGTGGATTTTTTACATATTGTATTTTTATTTTAAATAAATAAAACATATATATTATCATTGCTTGCGGAGTGATGGTACATAATTTTTATGCACATATGCAATATCAATAAGATGCCATTCCTTGCTTTTGTTAATAAAATATATCCGGCAAAATGTAAAAGAGTTATTTATAGGTGAACTCTGAATCATAAATTCACAAAGCGAGGCTTAGCTATTATAGCTATTTATTTATTTATTTATTATCTGTATATTTATTTATCCATATATGGATCTTGAATGAAAGTTTATTATCTTGCAGATAAATTCATTTACATAATAAAAACAAAAAGTTATCTTTCCACTAATGTTTTAACATCTGATGTGTAAGTCTAAATAATTCACTCAGTGGGATTTCTCTACAGTCTGATATACCTGTACTAACAATTAAGTATTCTTTATTGTCGTAAACTACTGATTGATTTTTAATGATATTGATATTGTAACAACAGAAATAATATTATATCGTACCTTTTGCAAATAGCTTGGAAAATTAAACAGGGATGGTATTATCGCCGCGCTCTCATGGTTAACATTCGGCAGGTCTTTGAGCGGCCTCATGCGTTCGGCAGGTCTTTGAAATTTAATTGTATTATTGTTTTCAATTTCTTGTGTCGCCGCTCCAATCACTCGCCTCAATTTCAATAATGTAACCAATAAGCTGCTTCAATTATTATTAAATGACACTTCCTTGTCTAATCCACGTAGACTAAACCCGAGGTTGCAATGTCTTGTGCTGAGGACGAATATTAAGGTATGTGATTAAAAATTATTATTAAAGAGTTATTATTAAGAGTTAAGAAAGCCAACGTACTCGTATATGAAATAATAATAATAATAATAATAATAATAATAATAATAATAATAATAGCCATTTAACACTATAACAAACTAGTGCGTATTCTTATCGAGAAAGTAGACGAGACAACGTGACGCTTAGAGTGAAACCTACAGAGCAACAATCGGTCGGCAAAATTATTTTTTTAAACCACACCGCACGTTATTGTATGATGCCGACATGTTAAGCATGAGTCCGCGGCGATAATATATCATCTTTCAAAATTATATTGCCATTACTTTCACACTATTCACTAAAAATACCCGAGACAAAACAAAGGACAAGTATGACAATCTTGTTTACCGCTCTATTTCTACCAGTAGCATGGCGGCGTAAACATGCGCAGACTGGTTTCAATTTTGGACAGCACACCAGCGCTCTGTGTGAGTCTAGTATACTATTATAACGTCTTTGACATAAACAAATCTGGACAACTCTAAAAGTGAATATACTCTATATAACATTACAAAGATATTTTTGCGCACCTTTCGTTATGTGTTCAAGAATTATCATAGAATTATTCATGGGTTTGAGTTTCCTCCTTTCTTTTCTTGTGCTACAATGTCTCGGTATATAATATCGCTTGTAACCTCGTATATTTGTATTACATAATTTACATATAATATTCCCGCCATTCACTTAAAAACACTCACCAAATTCCGTTGCAAAAATATGCGCCTGAGAAGCTTCAACCTTCGGTATTGTTATTCAGCAGGTACACTGTTTACGCATGCTACGGTAGTGACCATAGACAAATAGTGACTGGCGAACGGAGTATTCAGCAGGCACACTCTTTATGCATGCTAGAGTACGGATGGTGAACGGATAGTCAACTTGAAGTCACTGTAACGCAGCCTATCGGTCCCCAACATTACAAGCCTAATTATTATAAATTTAAGGGAGCTTACGACAGTGGTAGTGATAGTGATAACATTAATAATACTGATGACGGTGATGGCAGTAGGGGTAGTGAGAACAGTGACACCGCACCTGAATGTGACGCTGACATGAGACTTGCTCAACAGCTTTCGCTATGAGGTAGGAACAGAACACAATTTTTACACAGCTGGTAGCAGGCTAGTATTACTAATAGGGGTCACTATCGCGAACTGTAGGGTCGCGTCACATTCCTGTCAGGTTCCAAGATTAGAGTCTTCAACAGTAGTTTATTTGAAAAACACCATAGGTATATGATGTTAGTTGTGGGGTTTTTACAATAAATGCATATTTCTTGTTCATTTTTTTACACGTTACAGTCATGCTAGATATAAGTTTTTTATATCAAAAGATGCGCATTCATGCTGGTAATCAAAATCCACAAAAAACGTATTTTGTAAAAAAAAAAATGTCGGCTGTGATGTTTTTACAATAAACGATTCAGTTATTTGTCACACACGAGACAAATGAGTTCCAATTTCAAGTTTGGCGGGACATTTGGTTTGAAACTGAAAGACGTGTGTACTCAGCCCTGCTATACAAGACCCTTGCTGCCCCTCTTACAGCAACCCGTGCACCTGGCTAGAGTGAGCGAGCGTGAGTACTCATTGACATGGCTGTTATAGATAATACAAAAACCAAGAGAAAATCATCTGCCGATTCTTGGGCTGCTGTGTGTTTCTGATGTCAAATAAAATTTTCATTCACTATATTTCAAGTGCATAATAACCGATTAAATTGACTCGTAGATACTGTACACATGAACAAAATTCGACCAACAGTTTAGGCAAAATCACTCTCCACAGACAGACGGACTGAATGTATGTGCAATGTGGAAAAAGTGAATTTCGGAAATCGATTTCATAACATCACAATGCTTTCACATGATCTTGTGTAGTGTGACGCTATACAGTATGTGTTGCGGGTGTACAGTTGAAGTAATTGTTGTAACTTCTGTTCCTATAAACAAACATGAAAAAATCTCGGTAGTACGGTAGGCCTACCTTCTTCGTTGTATGTGTATTAATTTGAGCTTAACATACATGTTGCTATCCTGACGCAAGTGACCTTCGCAATTCCGTGCCAAGATTCAGATCCAAAAATACGTATTATCGCCATGATGAAAACCCACGATCGACGAACTTCCCCTACCCCCGCAGCTGTATGCTCGAGCGAGTTCAAACATATCCCTCATATAAATCATCTCATATCACTTCAAATGTAGCCCTACAGCATGCAAAACTACTTTGCTATAGAGCGTTCGGAGTTGAGAAAATACCATTTGGTGTTCTTAGGGGACATCATCCCACTTTGTATTAGGCCCATAACTAAAATAAGTATTTACATATTTTCTAACATATATAAAATAACAGCAGTAAATAAATCTATTCAATTTATTCGGTTATTGAAACTAGAGTACAACAAACTAATATATAACAATATAAAGCTCTTATATTTGAAGCAATGCTTAGTTACAATATTGACATTTATGTTAGAAAATACGTACGGTAGATAATTTATTTCAGTTACATTACAAAGAGGGGTGATGTCCGCTAAGAAGACGTCTGTATACCAGTGGCGTATACTGGTTAAAGGGTTTGGGCTACCGCTGACCCTATTATTACACAAAATATATCTAACAATTACTTTAATTTTAATTACTATGGTAAAACTAATAATACAAAATTATTACATTATGTTATATTATAAACTTTTTCTTTTGTAATTTCCTTGGGCTACCGCCGGTAGCCCGCAAAATACGCCCCTGCTGTATACTGGCTTTTAAGGAACCCGGAGGTTCAATGGCCGCCCTCACATAATACGCCGTTATTCGAAATTCCGACGCTCTATAGGAATAATAAGATTTCTTGGCAGAGGAGCGTGACTTGCTTACAATTTATTATTATTACTACTACTACTACTACTACTACTACTACTACTACTATTATTTTGTCATTGTTATATTTCGTGCTCTACGAAATATAACAAAAGGTAGACTCCTAGTAATAAAACCAACAAATCCTTGGAAGGGCACACCCATACTTCTTCATACATCACTGTTACTGAATAACCACCATGCTTTCAACTGAGGTGTATCAGAAACGGGTTATAAATGTGTCAAATTATTGTTGTTTTCAACTACACTTTTTATACAGAGTGGGACATGGGAACCAAGTGTTTTTGGAATGGCCTGTACTCAGTCATTATGAAAGGGAGAGACGTGCGGCATGTAACATTCCATTCCGTGGCTCATAGCATTTCACCTGCAGTCGGCATCATGGAGCAGTGGACGCATGTTTGCGTATGATTGTTTTGTTAGAAGTGGCGAGTCGGTGAGCTCGATACGGCGTGAGTTTTGCTACAGATTCAATATTAATCGCAATGATTCTGTTCCCGTGCGTGACACAATCTTATGTTGGGTTAAAAAATCTTAAAAAATCATAAAAAATAGGCGCAATACTAAATAATAAATCGCCCGGCCCCCAACACAGAGTCCGTACTCCAGAAAATTTTCAGTCAGACAAACGATAATGCGCAGCCCAGGCCGCTCTGCTCGAAAACATTCAGCTGCTCTTGGAATCAGCAATCATACGGTAAGACGGATTTTGCATGGCGATTTACATTTACACCCAAACAAGATGGGTGGTTTCAGCAAGATGGGGCCACAGCGCATATCTTCAGAGCGTAAATGGCAGTTCTTTGCCCCCTGTTTTCCAATCGTCTCATTTCGAGATTTGGTGATGTTCCATAGCTCCCTCAGTCCCCTGACTTGTCCACGTGATTTTTTTCTATGTGGGTACATAAAGGCACGTGTTTACGAGGATAAGCCTCGAATATTAGATGAATATAAATTATTAAAGGACACAGTACGTCAACACATCACTCAAATCAACAGAGATCTCCTGGAATGAATAGAGGTGCATTTTCATCAGCACCTTAAACAATGCGTCAACACAGACGGACATCACATGCCAGATGTAATTTTCCGCTCATAATTGAAATGGTATGTTCTCACAAACGTTATTCTACCAATAAAATGTGTTGAAAACAAAAACTGTTTTATGATTATTTTAAAAACACTTGGTTCCTATGCCCCACCCTGTATATAGCCTAGAGTGGAAGTGAAATAACCTTGCAGATTAAAAGGTACGATAGAGCAGACCTACACTTAAATGAATAGAAAACCTATAATTACATTTTGTGATTAAATTTACGGTTAATTAGAAAATTAAGTTTGAAGTTTCAGCAGTCTGGCAACATCGCCGCTAACACACTCTTCTTGTGATAAGATGTAAAAGGTAAACGAACTCTGTATGTCTCGGTAGGTGAGCTACTCTCTGCCTCGACGTTGACACTTGCTCACATCGTGCAGTGGCCTGAAATTAGGGACTTTTAAAATTAAATTTACACGAAAACCGTCCACACTATTGAAGTTCGCCAGAGGGATAAATAATTCTTTATTAGATTTTCTATCGATATAGACAAAAATCATGATCCTACTCGCAATAATTACTGATTATGAGGGTGCTGAACATTTGGGGGGGGGGGAAATTATCTGAAAAAAACTATGAACTTTCCACGAATGTTATATTATAGTTTTTTGTTACATATAACATGAGCTATTCACTCTGAAATTCTACAAGACTATTTCACTTCCACTCTGTACATACGAATTGAACTGTACGTAATGTCATTAATTTCAGGAGATTGTTTTTTGAGATATTTTAAGCAATAACATGTAATAAAATTTTGCTCGTTTTTGCTTTCTTTTCGAAATAAAAATTGCTTTATATGGAACATTTCATAGAGTGTTTTGGGAAAACCATTGATTTAATTTCCAATATGCTCTGTCAGTTTAAGAGCGCAATGTATTATGATAATAAAAAATTCGAATTTTTGTCCTTTAAATGTACAGAAATTTGATCAGAGAAAATGTAACATTTTCAAATTCATTTTCAGAACGAAAAGTTACATGTTGAGGCGGATGATTGGAAAATTAGTATAAAATTCTGGTCTGTGGATAGAGTAACACGGGGTCCCCGGGAAACTGCCCACTGCGCCCATGCGTTAGGATGGCAGGCCCGTTAAAGGAAGATAAATCTTCACTGTCTATGCCGAGAATCGAACCATGGACCTCTCGGATGGCTGTGGCTTTCATGAACTTCAATACAAGTATAAGTTGGCAAATATTGTATTTCAGTAGGCCTACATTTTTCTTATTAACAGTACGATTTTACACAAGAATGGATGGTAACCAAATTTAATGACAGAAAAAAGTTCGTTCACACTCTGAAGCAGGGTTAGGTAAACAACAGTCTGGACTGCTCTGTGTGGTTATGTCGGACCTCTATTGCATGACGTAAGCTGCAACTAATTTATTATAATTTTTTCAGGAGGCGGCGGTGGTGGCGGCGGCGGTGGTGGTGGTGGTGGTGGCGGCGGCGGTGGAGGCAAGGGAGAGGACGTAAGTAATGAGTGGCATTGTATTTCACATTTTCGTAGTAATTAACTTGATAAGAAATAGAAATCACATATAAAAACCGCCAATTTTATAAGTCGTGGTTCGTGTCACTGTTAAATGTACAGCAACTCTATTTTGGCTGCACACTAGGGTTAACATGATAGTAGCAACCGGCCGGCATAGCACAGTCGGCAGAGACGCTTGCCCACTCATCCGGAGTTGCGCTCGGGCGCATTACCTTGTTGGTTTTACAAATCCCAAAGCGAATGTCAGGTAAACCATGGCGAATCTTCGACCTCATCTTGCCAAGTTCCATTTCACTTTCAACAATTCCATCGACGCTAAATAACTAAGAAGTACATATAACGTCGTTATAATATATAACCAACTAAAAAAACGACAGTAAGTGCAAGTTTACAGTACTGTAGCAACAGTGACTTCATAACATTCAGTGCAGGCCTGCTTAGCTGCACACAGATGGTTGATCCTTGACGGAATCGTTGACAGTGCAAGCCTAATTTCTTTATCGATGGAATTGAGTCTCTCCCTCTTTGATGTTTTAATTTCAGTTAAGGTCAAGAAGCCCACTTCACACATACATGTAGTTAAAATTGGCAATAACATATTATCTGCCATCGTCGGAGATAACTGGATATTCACTCCTTATTGATAATCAAAATGTTTTCAAAGGCACTTCGAGAAGTTTTAACCCATTACTGCATAAAGTTATTAATGACTTGAAAAATGCGTTTCTGAGTTTAAGTTTGCTAGTTTGTGACTTAAGAATGCATTCTTACCATTTTTATCTTTATTTACTTTCTGGGATAAAAATTAAGGACCGTCCCATAAATAGGACGCTATGCATAGTGGTCAGTGATGCAGTAGCTGAATAGAATAGCCCCTCTTTTAGTTCAAATAGTATTTATGTATTTATTATGTAGCAAATACATATACACATATTAGAATCAGTGGTTCAACTGGCCTCCTCACACAAGCCTATGTATTACACAACACTATTTTGTGTGGTAAGGGTAGAAACATTTAGGGTGGAGTCCAATTTGACACTTGCTGCAGATGGACTTTGCTTTCCCTGTACAATTAGCACACCTTAGCAGAGTTTCATTTTCAACTGGCCAGTGGTGTTGACCATCAAATCTTATGTCTCCTGATGGAATGGGAACAATTTTTCCTTAGTGGGAATTCACCCCATGCCTTTTCAGTACTGTAAAAGCCAGGAGACGGCAAAGGTTGAGGAGCGGTTCTGAAGAGTTTTGAGGCTTCATTTTTCTGTACAGAAACCAAGCATTTACTATGGCAACATCAAGAAAATAAGCGAAGATGGACCACCACTCTGTTGTTGCCGCTGTTACTAACATCAGTACTGCCAACGCTGGTGCTGCTGTTTCTGTGCTAGCACTGGTACTGCTGTTGCTGCTAGTGATGGTGCTGCTATTGCTGCTGCTAGCGCTGGTGCTGATCGTGGTGATTGTAAAAAAAAATTCGTAGCTCTACAGCCCATGAAGGGCCAAGACCGAGCAGCCTGCTGCTAGTCTCACGTCCACATGCCGAAACAGAGGTGGACAATCATCCAACCAGAATGGCGGTATCGTGTGGTTAGCACGATGATTCCCCCCCTAGCCATTACAGCTGATTTCCGAAACCGGATTTTCGCTACCTATCGTAGCTCCACAAATGCATGATGATGCTGGGTGGGCACCGGTCCCATACACTGGCCGAAATTTCATGAGAAAATTTCTTCCCCCATGAGGACTCGAACCAGCGTGCATTCCGTAACGCGAGTCCAAGGCAGGATGCCTTAGACCACGATGCCACAGTGCGGTACGTTGGTGGTTATAGTAGTAATAATAGTACTTGTAGTTGTAGTAGTACGAGGCCTTCTACCTGGAATTGCCTTCCCTGTCTTGGAAATGTTCATATATTAGCTTCCTTCTTTTCGGACGGCAATAACTTGTGCGAGAAACCTCAGCTCCATTTTTGTCTAATGTACTTTCAAAATCATTTGTTGCAGCTTTTATGTTAGAAGACTCTGGCATACTTTCATCAACAATGTCATCTTCATTATCATCATTACATTTTTTTTTTTTTTTTTTTTTTTGTAATTCCGCTTTACTAAGTAGCATTTTACCGCCAAGGTTATTCAAATAAGCCTCATGCTCGTCGTCCGATTTATCACTGTATTTATTTGTATCATGGAAATCTTCTGGAGGGGTCACATATATTAGACTCTCATTATTATTATTTTGATTTTCAATTAACCCCAGAATTTCACTCACGGTTAGATTAGAAATAAAACAATGCAATCGAAACCATATACATATTATAGAATACTACAGGAGTACACACTGCATGGCGTCCTATTTTTAGGACGGCACTTTATTTCACCTTATACCTAGCAACATATAAGAAAATTTTATTGTTGTTATATACCACATGAAAACTGAAGTATTCAACTCATTATGTGAAAATAAAAATCAGATTTCTGTGTCACCATTACAGAGTAACTAAGAATGAACTGACACGTGGTGCGTCACAAAATACTGTTATCCTGCCATGTTGTCAAAAATTAGCTGGTATGAACAAATGTTCGCGCGGAATTCAAACACTGCAACACCATAATACAATGTAATAATTTACCTTCTAAACAATGCCTCCAACTGTACTAAACAAGAAAAAGTTCCATAGTAATCAGCATTTTACCTACGTCCCATTTTTAGGACGCTATGCAGTAATGGGTTAATGTCAGTGTCCTGTCTGCTTTTAAATCTGCCAGTTCCTCTTGCACGAGTATATTATTCGGAGGATTGTTTGAATCCACAACGAATGGATCACGAACCCAGTCGAAATCTTGAACACTCTCTCCAAAATAATTCTTTAACTTCTGGTGCAAGATTACTAAATGTTCTTTAATTAAGTCCATCAACACTTTATTACCGTCAGCAAGGGGCCATACAGTTGGGAACATCTCAAACCACCGATAATCTGTATCCACAAATTCACTTTAGGCCTATTCACAAAACCTTGAATCTCACCCATACTAGTCAGAATATTTTCGTTCCTACCTTGGATTTCTCTGTTAAGCTCATTCAAATGTACGAAAATATCGAAAAGATATGCCAACTTAGATACCCATTCATCATCTGCAAATAAATCCGCGTACTTATGCCCTCAATAGTAAAAAATTCAAGTACGGCACCTCCTCTTAAGTTCAAACATTCGCGCTAACACTTTACCTCGTGACAACCATCGCACTTCTGTATATAGCAGGAGTGTAATGTGCTCTGATCCATTTCCTGACACAAAAAGGGAAAAAAGCCTCGTATTTAGGGACCGCGATTTGACGAAGTTCACGACTTTTATTACTTCGTCCATCACAATTTTCAGAGGAGATGGCAAAGACTTAGCAACAATGACTTCGCGGTGAATGAGACAGTGGTTGCTCTGTATGTTAGGCTTTACTTCACGTACTTTTGCCACTCGGCTCTGTGTGTACAACCACTAATGCAATCCTCCCATGTTAATTCATTATGGACCACATATTCATTAGTTGTACGAAATATTTCTTCACCGGTAGCTCACTCGGACAGTTCTTTGCAAAAAAGTAAATTACTTGCAGTTACATCCCCATCAATTTAACGAATGTGGGAAAGAAGGTGTGCGTGACCGCCAATATCAGTGGACTCATCGATCTGAAGTGACAACTTCTGACTGCCCTTTATTTTCTCCTTCATAATGTCTTCGATGTCACTGGACGTCACTAACTCGGCAGGTATGTAGGTTCACGCACTTGTGGGTTTTACGAGATACCGAATGGCCTACATGCAAAAATATATTTATGAAAACAATTTAATTTTAATTTAATTTAAATTAATTTTATCAATATCTTACAGTAACAGGTAAAAGTTCGCGTCACACTTTTCACCTTGGGAAGGCACACCGGTTGCGGAACACTGGTCTAGGTCGCACCAATGCCTGAGCGTTACGAAGTGCTTTCCTTCGGATCACTGGGAAGCATATAAGGACCCAAACCATCAGAAATAGTCTTCACGGGATGAAGATGCATGCAAGGTGCCTGTGGCGTATACCGGCACTCAACTACCATCATCGCACAGCTCGTTTTTGGTGGGCAAGAGAGCATCAGAGATGGGAGCAAGAGAGATGGGGTTCTGTGCTATTCATAGATGAGACAAGGATTTATCTAAGACCTTATTCAGGAAGATTCAAATCTGGAAAGTACCTAGTTATGCAGCCCGCACCCGCCACCCCGTAGAATACTATAGGCAGGGAGGTGGAAGTATCATGTTTTGGACATGGCTTACGAACACCCCTAGTGCCCATGATAGGCAATATGACTGCAGTGAAATATTGGAGAGAGATTGTCCGAAGTCTTGTCATCCCCTATAGGGAACATTTTGGTGTAGATTTTATCTTTCAAGGCCACATCGAGGAAAGTACATAACTGAACGAATTCAGGCTGCTGGGATTGACCTGCTTACTCACCGAATATGGATCCCATAGAACATGCCTGGAATCAGCAAACAATGTCATTCGTCAACCACCTGTTCAAACCCTCCACGAGCTCAGAGAGACTGCAATCCTGGAATGGGATCGTCTAGATCAGCAGTACCTCGAAACCTGATCGAGAGCATGCCAAGGCGCATCAAGGCACTTGTCAGAACCAGAGGCGGCATGACACGTCACTAAAACAGTTTCTCTTAAATGTCCATATTGTCAATTGCGTGTAATTGAACTAACAGCTAATTCTCCTTACAGTACTATATCTTTTGTTTATTTATACCTCAATAAAAAGTTAAAAGTATTTTTTTTTTATTTTATTATATATGGTTGAAGGAGTCACAGGATTTCATTATTCAAACTCAATTAAAATTGGAATATGAAAAGGCTCTTACAGTCTGTTTGGTTCCAAACTTTTCTTGATGTGTAGGATAAGATCACTAGTTCCGGATCAAAGTGCCTGTACTGTCAGTTTCTCAAGTTAGTGGTAAGTGTCTCTTGTTGTACATTTGGTAGCCATGGCAGCACGGTTCCTTGGAAGTTTGGAATGAGAGAAGCCATAAATTATGACGCAGTAGTGTTTTTTACAATTACTAGCAGAAATTTGAAGAGAAAAATAAGATAAACAGATTTGCAAAACTGTAATTATTTATGTATATAATTCAGAGCCTCCAAATTTTCTCAAAAGATGGTCATAGATATATATTTTGCAGAGAAAAATAAGGACTTCACTTGAAGCTTTCAGTCTTACCTTGCAACGAGGTAATTAGCAGGCTGGGGTGCACTTCTATTTCATATTCGTTTCGAAGTAAAATGTTGGGGTTTTAAGTGTACATAAATGTCTTAATACGTTTTGAATAACATGCATCTCATTTTTCTGGAGAAAATTTCGTTTTGGCGAGAGAAAGTTATCGTCTATTTTCTAATGTTTCTTCATGACACAACGCACATATTCCAGCACTTGAATGTTGGTGTTTTCGAGTCACTCAAATAGTCTTTCTCTGAAGAAAGAATGCACGAAACTGATGCGAGAAAATAAGAAAAAAAAAACCTAAATAGATACGATTTCTGCAATGTACTAACTTAAGGATGACAAAAAGCAATTAGTCAACTCTAGACAATGTTTTGAGTGAGTTTCGAGGAAATAGTGTCTGGCCTTTGGATCCTTCTGCAGTCAATGCTCTCATTCGAAAAGCAGTAATGACTCCACTCTTGTTCATGCTAGGCAAAATGATGAAACACAACCCAGATGCTCATCTAATGTAAGAGAAAGAGGAAACTCTCCTGCCTCTCCAGTGGTTCAGGTGATAAAAGAATGTTTTGCACTGGAAGAAGACAATGCCAAATACTCAAGAAAAATTACAATCACAAAATGTGTAACTTCACTTGAGTTCTTGAGAGAAATAGAAGCAGAAAAGCAAGTTGGATGCAATGTGAAAGGTGCAATTTGTGGTACCATCAAACATGCCAAAATTTGTCAAATAAAGCTTGACCAAAAAAATTTCTATATGTCAAATGAAAACAGTAGTGAACAATGAACCGCACAGTTTAATTACATCACTCTAATTTTTATGTAAATTGTTTCAAACATGTAGGCGTAATTTTGCTCTCTACAAAGCAAAATGTATTTTTTAATTTTATTAAAATGTATTTTCCTTCAGTTTCCGTTAATAATTTGAAGATGTACCATCATGGAAATAATATCCAGAATTTTGATTCTCAATTAGTTCTGGTCACTAGTTGTGTATCACGTTGCTTATCTCATTTGTGGAGTGTTATAATGTCATGCGCCTTACATTTATATGATCCTTGTGCTCTTCTGTATAAAAGGGAAATGTTTTTCATTAACTGATCCTCAACTAGTGCCGGGGGTTTAGTTGTGGATCAAATGCTACTTTTTACTTTTTCAAGAAAAATATGTACTGAATTGAAATTGTTGTAAATGTAAACGACTTTAAAGTATTGTAGAGAGGTCAATTAATAAACTGTAGGTAAAATCGTTACTCTCTGTCATTCCCATCTCCACAATCGGCCTGTATGCTTTGGTAGATCCAGAACTAGTGATCTTACCCTATATCTATACTAATAATAAATCTGTAACCAAAATTTTTCTGGTAATTTTTGCTTTTCCAAAAATTATTGGTGTTAACATGTATATTTAACCATCCTGAAACCGAAAATCGCTTTCTTTTTTGAAATTTTTCTTTGTATGTCTGTCTGGATGTTTGTTACATTTTCATGCAATAATGGCTGAACCAATTTATATAAAAATTAGAATATAAATTAAGTTCGTTGTAACTTAAGATTTTAGGCCATATAGCATTCAAAATAATTGATTTAAAAGGGACGTTATAAGGGGGCCTGAATTAAATAAATCGAAATATCTCCCTTCTTATTAATTTTCAGGAAAAATGTTATATAACAAAAGTTTCTTTAAAAATGATTTCCGATAAGTTTTATTCTGTGTAAAATTTTGATAGGACTGATATTTAACGACATATATAAGTTTTAAAAGAACAATGCTTTTTATGCCATTGCCACCTCACATTATACGAGTAATAAAGATAAAACAAATGACTCCATTTATTTAAAATGGCCTTCGACAACCATCAGATTAATATTCATACAAATGATATTCATATGTGTTTATTATATATTAAACATTATTATAAAGAGAGAATGTATGTTTGTATGTGGCAATCTTAGGAAACTATTTAATTGATTAGGATATTTTGTTATTGGGTTATTTTACGACGCTGTATCAACATCTCAGGTTATTTAGCGTCTGAATAATGTGAAGGTGATAATGCCGGTGAAATGAGTCTGGGGTCCAACACCGAAAGTTACCCAACATTTGCTCGTATTGGGTTGAGGGAAAATCCCGGAAAAAACCTCAACCAGGTAACTTGCCCCGACCAGGATTCGAACCCGGGCCACCTGGTTTCGCGGCCAGACGCGCTGACCATTACTCCACAG
This sequence comes from Periplaneta americana, assembly GCF_040183065.1. Classification (NCBI taxonomy): domain Eukaryota; kingdom Metazoa; phylum Arthropoda; class Insecta; order Blattodea; family Blattidae; genus Periplaneta; species Periplaneta americana. The sequence goes on from NC_091126.1 coordinate 181,298,316, forward strand.
GTGTGGACTGATTTGGATAATTCTTTCATCATTGGAAAGTGTAGTGTTAGTTGGGAGGCCGGAGGGAAAAAGATCTTTGGGGAGGCCGAGACATAGATGGGAGGATAATATTAAAATGGATTTGAGGGAGGTGGGATATGATGATAGAGACTGGATTAATCTTGCTCAGGATAGGGATCAATGTCGGGCTTATGTGAGGGCGGCAATGAACTTGCGGGTTCCTTAAAAGCCATTTGTAAGTAATAAGTAAAGTACAATTATTTTCCATTACTACAAAGGAGAGTATCAGATCTGAATTTATTTTCAAATCACAAGATCAATATTCACATTCAGATTTACCATCTGAAATAGCTGATGTCGTGACAATATTTCAGTGCTTCTTTGCTTGGTGAGAGGGTTTCATATGGATACGATAGCCAGTGGCGAAGCTATGGTAAATACTGGTAGGCTGAAAAAATCTGCTTACCTTGTATCTTTTTATTGAGCAGATGTGTATCGGCCTTTCTATCAAATTTTTTGTGACACAGACACCACAAAATGATGACCACTCATTTTCACCCCCAAACAGAACACAGGTAAAACAACTTAACTGTCTTAGCCAAGGATATTTCTTATACCATGAAAACTGAAAATTTATATTTTTTTCTTCCTCTGTTCGCTATTTTAATATGTAAATGTGGTGTTGATTTCCTATCTTTGTAAGCACATTTCGTTTCGTACGCCCAACTTGAAAACGGTTTCTCTTTTAATTCTGCAAATAATGATCTCAATGTTCTCAGTATGAGCCACTTTACACAAAATTAATATGTAAAAAACAATATATATATTGTAACTTTATTTCAACTCAACAATAGGATTTTCACTCAACACAGTAACACAGTATTCGTTAGTGCACTCCACTGACGACAGTGACAATTTACTTGGACTATTACGAACAACAATGAACTGTTAATCTTAACTAATATTTACAAAGCACTATTTACAAATCAGAACTGTCAGTTCTCAGTTCACAGTTCTTCTAGCTCAGTCACTCGAGTTCACAGTATCTCGAACCACAGACCTTCAGAGACAGTCCACTGTACTCGAACTCAGGTCCCTCCAACTGCGGTCCACTGCACTCGAACTCAGGCCTTCGGATGCTGACACAGTTGCGGACGCACACTCAAGTCGAACTCCGGTACACAAGACTGGCTAGCTTGCTCTGTTCACTGGCTTACTCACTGAACTAATCATGAATCACACACACAAATGTCCGAGTTCCCTCGCGCTTCTTCTTTTATAACCACAGCGACGTAGCCTGGAAAGTTCGAATTCCCGATTTTTCCACTTCAACGGACTTCTCGAAGAGTCGGGAGGGTCCGTCCCCCCTTCACTCCACATGCAGCAGTCGCGCGCGCACATTCCCTCGCTGCGTAGGCCCTTTCCCCTCTCTTCTCTCTGCCGTGCGCCGTCCCTCAGTGCTCCGTGGAGCCCGCGCGATCTTCTCTCTTGCGGGACGCTGGTCGTGAGTTCGAATCTCACGTCGCTGTCACAATATATATATATATATATATATATATATCCCTCTCCCTCTCTCTCTCTCTCTCTATATATATATATATATATATATATACCTGTCCCTCTCTCTCTCTCTCTATATATATATATATATATATATATATATATATATATATACCTGTCCCTCTCTCTCTCTCTCTCTCTATATATATATATATATATTTTATATTAAATTAAACTCAACAATGCAGCACTTTCAGAGAAAAGCAATATAGCGCAACATAATATTGCGACAAAAGGCTAGCCTCATCCTGTACGGAGATGTAGCAAATCGATATCCCTTCCCAGATCCCCCCTGAAGCTTGCGAGTCAAGGTCATAGCCATGCCTTTAGAGACTTTTTACCTTAAGCCTTGCTGCTCACACTGCTCTCTCCATACTGGAATGACTACCAACTGTGAACTTAATATATGAAAGGATCTGAGTGCAACCAAGTGTTACAATATATTTTTATTACTAACTTACAGGCCCACTGTTACCAGGAATAACAACTCAAATTTTTTGGCCAGGCTAAGCTCAAAAGCCTCTTAAGAGCTTTGCCACTGACTATAGCACATCAGATGATCCCCAGCAGGTAGTTTCAATTTTCTTTCTTACAGGGTACAAGGCGAGTCTGTTCAGTGTTGCGTGTGAGTCGTACTATATGTGATACCCAAAAAGGTGATTCCTGTTGTATCACTTACTTAAAAACTTTCACTGGGTGAAGATAATAGTGCAGATAACTGCATGGATCAAAATAAAAAGAACATTTAATGAGATACGTGATGATAAACAAGAATAAGAGCTACAGAATTTCCTTCCTTCCTATAAGAGATACAAAGTTGTAACCTGATCTTCATTTTGGCCACTTTATGCATTACGCAAGAATATATGTTCAACCATTGATGATGTTATGGATATGGCAAGAAAAAGCTGTCCATCTACCAATTTCATTGTCTCTATAGAAGTTGGAACACAAACTTACAGCTGGCAGAATAAAATACACACAGGAGTGAGAAATATATGCCTAATTTGACACAAATGATGAACCATTTTGAATTCAGAGGATTGTACTGGTACAGTGTATGCTAAAAAATCCATTAATTCGAAAGAGGTAACGTACAGCATTATTAATGGTGACTTGCCCTCTGACTTCAGAGAACCTGAAATTATTAAACCTAAAGGACTATATTAGCTTCGATCGACAAAAAATGTACTTCCAAAAATTTAGGCCTAGATCTTTTGTATCATAGAAACAAGATATGTTGTCTCTTATTTCATCTCTTCATCTGTTCCAAGACCAGCAACTACACAACCAACCACATCAGGCGTGAAAACGACTCCCATGAAGACAATGAAAGGGAAGAAACGAAAATCACCAACACCACGAATATTTTGTCATTCAACCTGTGGCTACTGCAAGGAGTGAGAGCACAGAGATTCACAAGTGTAGATGCACTATAGGCCTACTAGTACTGGTACATTGACAGAGGTCTCCAAATGGAAAAATTTACACTGTGTATTCGGTATTTCAAATATTTACTACATATTTAGTTATTTGTGAAGCAAAAATGTTAGTAAATATGAAAAAACTGTGAACACCGTAACTTCCCATTAGATTAGTAGTAATTTGCGTTAAAACAAAAGAAATCTTTTACAGGCTGTACTGTAAAATTGACTTTTTTTACTTAATAAAAGTTCTTGCTACTTTTAGATTTTTAAAATGCTTTGGAACCGGATTCTTCCATTCTTAGTACTTGAAATACATATCAAGGAATATTAAAACATTAATTCATAACCCGCCAAGTGGTCCCTTTTCATGAGCACATACTCAAATTTCGTATTGTTCTCGCTAGAAATCTGAAGATGATGACACATCACAGCCATGGGTGCCGGCAGGGGGGATGCAAGGGGGTGCAAATTGCACCCCCTAGGAAATTAGTAGGCTATGCATGAAACTGTGGTAGTAGGAAATCATGAAATTTTTAAAATATGAAATTTCAAAATTATTTTATTTTCAAATATTAAATTTTCAAAAATTACATACCACCGTACATTTTAATACACAAAAATACACAATAGTATTTTGGAAAATCCACTATAAGAAAAGAAAGTTAATTTTGCAGTCCAATTTATTTGTTACATTGTCGATAAATTCAGTGTTCTCATGCACAACCCACTTAGCCTCTAGATCGATTCCAAGTTTTGACGAGACGTAACGTACTAAATGAGTGTTCGATGGCACATGTTGTCACCAGAAGAGTTAGACCAATTTTTACAGTCTCTGCTACAGACGGGTAAAATGGTGTTGCTTCCCAAATCAATCTACATACTCAATCAGGGTTGTTGGCTCATTTTTTCACAGTTCATACCATGTGGTAGCTTCAACGATAAAATTTGGTACAGTACGTAAACACTATTTATGTTTTTCGCAACAGCTAGAAATGACACTTTATCTATTTTTTCATTTCATCTGGATGGAGCTGCATAAGTGAAAATGCTTTCTCGTGCACATGAGAGAAACGATCTCTCAGAGGACAAATAATAGAGTCCAAAGTAAGGGATAAAGATTGCTTTTCTGAAGAAATCTTCTACATTTTCAGAAGGATGGTTCGACCTCTGTGTTTTCCAACCACTCGAGGAAATTTTAATTCAACATCTAGTTCTTCGCAAACTTGTTGTGCTTGCTCATAGATAGTTTTGAACTCTGTTGGGGCATTATCGCGATGAGACTGAAACGCATTCATTAGTTTTGCTGCGTGATCGTTCACATCCATTATGTTCATGTTCACTTGTTGAAGCTGGTTCCATACAGGTTCAAGATTGGAGAAAAAAGCAGCAATCATTAGATCGGATTTGTTGCAGTCTATACAATTAATAAGCTTTGTTCTGTGTCTTCGAGTTCATTGCGTTCTCTGAAAGTTCTTTCAAAGCTTTTACAATAGTGAGAAAGTTCTCAGAAAAAAATCTGATACTTTTGTATTTTTCTGACCAGCGTGTTTCATAAAAAGAGGAATATTGGGAATCATATTCCGCTGTAAAGTACTGTCTCTAAAAATTTATGATTTCTTGTGTCATCCCAGAGGTATTTCTCACTTCACTGTCATCATTAAGATCACTGATGACCAGATTAAGTATCTGGCTGGCACAATGAAAAAACAGCGCCATAGGATATTTATCATTAGTTTCATTGCAGCACAACCGTCATACTCAACTAGCTTGTTTAAATCCAAATTACAATTTTCAAAAAACAGGATAATGATTTCAGAAATAGATTTTGAATCTCGATTTTACAGTGGCACATAACCTAATAATTCCTCACAAATTACCAGTTTCTTCTTTTCTTGATCACATTCACAGCGCAAATAGTGAACACTGATGGACAATTGCTCTCTACTGCTGATATCAGCGGTCTTATCAGCCAATACCGAGAAAAAAGATGAATGTTCTACCTCTTCAATTATTTTCAGTACATCAGCACAAGTTTCAATTAATTCATTTTGGATCTGATGTGATATGTATAAACAGTTTTTTCTCCCTATTCCAAATGTTTCTTTAAAACCTTGTCTCCGAATTACATTCTAAAATGCAACAGATCAGTAAAAACAGAGCTCTCATCCCTTTCCTCACGAAGAGGAAGATCATGCTTCCCGCAAAACAAAACTGTTGATATGATAGAACAAAGTTTCACCCTGTTGTGATATGCAGAATGCAAAGCTTCGTGAGCACTTGCTTGTTTTCTGTACATAACATTCTGAAAGACACGATCGCACCGCGATGCCACTGACTTGCAGCATGAGCTTGTGAAACTTCGTGAAACATGATATTAAATATTAAGGCAAGGGGAGACAATAAATTGTCCCTGAAGTCCTTGTTGAGCAGCAGGTCGAAACAATACACATAATCGATAAAGAGGCCCTTTAGCTATAGCTAAGTAAGCTAACAATGGATATGCTCTCAGCCATTCGGATTGTCCCGTATGTTTAACTTGGAGCCCAAGGCTTATTTAATAATTTTAGACGAATTTCATCTCTAGCAGGAGAATTCGAATTCAAATATAACCCTGTCCAATTCGTCCGATTGTCGATAGGATCGATTAACACTCGAATCTGAATGGAGAGCGAGTTATATAATTATAGTATTTGTAGTCGTGGAGGTGAAACAGTTAGTTGAGGTTTCTTGTTGATTATCCCCATCCCTACTGATTGGTACTTAGAGTTGGAATTCGAATGTGTGTTGTAGAGGTATTATCAGTCTTTTCTTTTTTACACAAAAATCCCTTATGTCGCTCATCTTACTCGATTCAATTTCATTAATTTTATTCCTCCTTAACACTAAAATGGTATACTGTACACACATAAATATTCACACACTACTCATGTATCTCTGGTACAAAAGTGAACTGAACTATTGTTTACATTAAACAGAGATAACAGTCTTCTATTAGTAGGTAACCACGCACGCACACTGTACGTAACAACGTGTCTGAGTACTAAGTGACGGTGACGACATGCAACACTGTTGTCAAACAAAAAATTAAGATTTCCACTACGAATGAATTGAAAAAAATATACAGGGGTGTGATGAGGATCAAGGTGACCGTGCTATAATGGGCTAATATATAGTGTGGCAAATTCAAATGCTCTAACCTTAAATTACTGATCTTGGATATAGTGTACTTTTTTGTGTGCTGTCTGCAACCCCTTCTTGGAATTAATTCTGCCGGGGCCTGTGATCACAGCATAACCAGTCATTAAGGTAAAACAAAAACACAGTGAAGTTAAAATAATTTTTTTAACAAATATAGGCCTACATATCATTAACAAAATAATTTGTAAATTACGTTAATACATAATTACTAAATGCAGTATGAATACTGGGTAATCAAAGCTACAATCCAGATTAAATCCTTGAATAATTTCATTCTATATTAGAAATACTACATGCAATTTGTATTTCATTACTTTATTACAGAAAAAAGCCTCGGGTGGTGGCAAAGGAGGTGACAAAGGTGGCGGTGGCAAGGGAGGTGGTGAAAAAGGAGGCAAGAAAGGTATGTCTTCAAATTTATCAAATGAAATTATTCTTTTCATCCTAGAATTTCAAAAGAGAGTACAAGTGATTACTTCTCCTGCAGCAGAGTAACAGTTCCTTACACTTCCATTAATAATTTCATCAATTCAATCATTGTTTCAGTCATGCATTCATGCTGGTAGTTTGTTCCATTCTCATAGTAAATTTCTTAGATGATATACCGGTACACATTGTAAATATAATGAGACTTTCTTTGTCTACTAACTTCATTATGTTATAGTATGATACTTTTCTTTCTTTCGTTTAAAATATTAATTTGCACTTGATTCTTTTCTTGTATCATAATTTATTGTACTCATTCTAATACAATCCTCAGAGTTGCTTCTGAATTTCTTATTTCTGCATACATTAAGGGTAGGATGGAACAACCAGATACCAGTAAGTCAATTCTCTTCAAAATGGGGGAAAAACGAAATTATAGATTCAATACCTTACTGGACAAGTAAATTAAAAGTGAAAAAGAAAAAAATGCATTGAGTAAACGAAGTTTCAAATATACTTAATGAAATAAAGCTTGATGTGAAGTCCAACATATCATTAACATCGAAGGAAAGACAACCAACTGTATAAGAAAGAGTTATGGCAACTAACAGAACTCTGTATCAGTTCATATTTATGCTAAAATAGTTATAATTCATTGTTGTTTTAATTATTTTTATGATAACCTCTTAATATATAGGGTGTTATAGGGGTAAAGGTATATATAAATAACAGTTTATAATGCGAAAATTTTACATTATAATTTTGTAATGTAAAGCACAATTGATAGAAAACCTCTGCCACACTTGCTGTCACCTGCTGCGCAAGCACGTGAACGGAATGAGGACACCTTATGCATCAATCATTTCCTTGTCAGTCGAGATGTGGATGCTTCCAGTCAAGTAGAAGCTTCAAAAGTTATCATCACATCGACATGCTTCAAAGTACCTATAGCAAGCTCGCAATAAATGCAGGAACCACAATAATAGATGCGAAGTTAACAAGACATCAATATAATGTAGTAGTAACCAAAGACAAAAAGATTCCCAAATACAGGAAAAAAAAATGTTGCTATCTGGACAAGGAATCTATTTCCAGTACGTCAATGTCTGTTAACATGAAATTGAAAGCTCTTCTGGACCATACCATTACCCAACTGATTAAGTCTCAAAAAGTAACAGATTTTTTCGATGAAAGGTCTTTCAACAATATGTCACTAATAACAATGTAAGGAACTGATGGTACAGGCACCACCGAGTACAGAAGCAGAATTTGGATAAAGATGACTATACTGTTGCCTCCATATTTATGACTTCTTTAGTACCATTACAATTTTATTACGAGGTGGAAATTTCAGAGAAGCGAATTTCAAATAATTTTGCACAATTCTCGTCCTTCATCAACTCGGTACTGCAGGGTTTTGCGATTTTTCTTCGAGATAATACTGTAGATGAAAAGAAGCGAGTTGAGGAAAGTATAAAAACTCTAACACCAACAGATATTGAATTCAAAGGCCGTAAGTGTGATGTTTATCACCACTTAATATTTGCCGTGATACCATAGATGGAAAAGTATGCAATGTGGTAACCAAAACTACATGCAAACAACCACCAAAGATATGAATGATTTAGAGAAGTATGTATCTGGACCAGTTAAGGAAGAAAATCTTTCCATTTACAAGGGTGGAGTGCCTGCTTCACTTAGCATACATGCTGCCAGAGTTAGAAGAAAAAAAAAACATATTGTAGCAACAAGAAAAGAAAAAAGAGATTTGCAAAAGAAAGCTAAGGATGAACTGGGCTTTGTGATATATAAACCAAAACAAGGAATCGAAAACACCAATTATGGCACTATGGCAAGGTGCTTCTTTGAGAATTCAAATATTTCCACCTGAATAACTGAAATCGATGAAGTAATTATAGAGTGCTACATGTCACATCATGCAGTCTAGCGACAGCAGTAAATTGGTTCTCTCACTGTTTCACATGACTCCCCTTGTTTTTCCCCAGTACTACACCAAAACTTTGGGAGCAAAAAACTCTTGAACAAACTGTTTCTTTCCCCATTTCATACCTCTAATAGAAGCCTCTTTTCATCCTGGATCGAATGATACCACTAATTCGATTTCGAAAAAAGAAAATTGACTTACCTGGTTTTTTTCCCCCTTATCCTTCAAATATTCTTTGTCTTTCTATCCTTCAACAATGTTATTTTCCTTTTTTTTGGCCTGACTCCAAGTTGGGCATATACGTTGATGTTTATAACACTGTAGGAGGAGGGTTCGATCCGGTGCTGTGGATTGAATTCGGCATAGCTCAGTGGTCAGAGCGCTTGGTACGTAGAACCAAGGACCCGGGTTCGATCCCCGATGCCAGAGCGAAGTTTTCTCCTCAAATATTAATTGCTACACAATAGCTTATGTACCTAGAACAATAATAAATCTTACTTGAAGTGTTTCAAAGACAACTGAAGCATGCTAGTTCTCCAGTGTATCTAGACATTAAAACTTTTTAAGTGTTATGACGTAATTAGATTCTCCTTCAAATTAAAGAATCTATTTTTCATATTTATTTCCAGGTGGGAAGAAATGATAGTTGTCAACATCCGATGACATCATCTTGGCAAGACTAGCAGTCATCGGTGTCAACATTGGGTGTTGTGTGTCCTGTGTTCAGAAACAAACTGTTTTTATTTCGTGTGCAAGCAGAAGTTGCAATGGGACTTGACGTGCTCTACTCTGAAATTACAAACAAACCTTGTTCGATTGTTCTGAGTCTGAACATGGTAATGCTTCTTCTTAAAATTCAAGCTCTCATTTTTAAATTGATTGCGGATAACGTCAAGCAACCATTGCAGTACAAACTGAAGACTTTTGCAAACCAAACAAATGTAGTGTTAACTGTTAAAGCAAAATTTTTAACTTTGTTGAATTAACAATTTAGCAGAAATCAAGAGAAGAAGAAACAAATTATTTTCCTATTTAAAATAAAAACTGAGGACTGGCGTTATGTTGGAATATCTGGTATGATGTCATCCACACCCTATTTTTGTTATGAAATCCATATTAAGTTTTGTAATTTTATTGAAGATTAAAATATCTTTTTTTCTTTTCTGCTCTTTGTTTCAAACAATTTCCTACTATTAATTCCTCTCAAATAAAGAACAAAAGCGTAAATATATTCAGTCAATACCAATATAGGCTAGACTATTCAAAACTGAGATTTCTTCCTTACATAATTCGATTCAGAACTTAAATAAATACTAAATCACTGTTATTAACATTTCAATCATGCATTCCCGAAGTTCATGAACATACAGTAGGCTGTATAAAGAGATTATAAGAAGGAAATTAATCAAAGTTCTACATTCGTATGGTGCTCTGTCTTTGAAAGATAATTGAAATTTTGAATTCTGTGAAGTCATAAACTGTATTTCTTCATCATACTCCAAATATGGATCTATTTCATGTTTAATTGTTTACAAAAACTTTATAAACTAATTACATGGAAACAATGAACAAAAAATACTAAGTTTTGCAACATTCATATTTCCGTATCATATTTTAGTCAGGAGTTACAAGTGGTTTCCATTATAGAGATGTTTAGATTAATATTTTAATGAAATAGTTATTTTAAAATTCCTTAATTATTGCTGAATAAATTGCTCATTTAATAAAGCAAACTAATGAATTTAATGAACTCAATTTCACATTAATTTTAAAGTTTTATTTATTTTACATATTGTTACCTTAACTCCAAAACCTCGGAACTCTCTCGAAGGTCGATTATCACTTTTTGATCATTTTGAAAGTATTCACAGAGAAAGAAATTAAATGTTTTCGTAATAGCCCAATATTAGCACTAGGATTTTAAATTAAGCTTCACTGCTTTGTCAGTAGATGGATCTGCGGATATACAATTAAAAAACGCGCAAAATGTGAAAATCGACATCCAAGCAAATTATGAAGTTTTGGAATTAAGATAAAGCTATGCTATTTTTAACATAGTTTATTTCTTCTGTTTAAAAAATATAACAAATGAAATAAAGTTTAAACGTGATATTTTTAGCATGCATATTATATCCAGTATATGCACAACACAATCAACATTTTTGGATAGTTCTATACAACCAACAATGCTGTCTGCATTCAAAATATGGTATATCTGACAGTGTCGACTGTTTTCAACAGTTTTCAGTACCAAATGATTAGTCGCTGATGCTAGCAGTGTTCTTATATTAGTTGCGTTTTGTCTAAACAATGTAATATTTGGAGTCTTTCCCCCATGATGAACCCAGTGAACCGAAATGTCTTAAACTCTCCCCCAAACTTTGTGACTTAAATGCAAGTTCAAATGTTTCTAATGTAGACAAACCATTTGGTATAAATGCATCATTATCTCCTCAGTTCCGTGACATAAAGAAATCACGTATTTTATTGCCAAGCTATTATTCTAAAGAATAATAGGTTTATATAATTAAAAATCTTCTGCAGTTAAGATTTACAGAGAGGGTTGAGTTGAAAATGTATCATGATGCACCTAGGGACATAAGCCTGTATGGTAGAATCTAAGACAGAGTTTGTGTGCACTCAAAGTTGGATTTCTGGCATCTTGTCAGCCCACTTGAGGTGTGTGGATATAAAGGGAAAAGTTAAGACGATAAACAGTTTTTCGTACTTGCAATATAATTGCAGACATATGTGACGTCATAGAAGGCCTATTACATCTTCCAACTTCTTGATCGGGAAAACAGCGACTCTGTCTGTAATAAATCAAAGATTATAGCAATTGTCCCTAGGTACAACCTGTCCTTTGGTAGAGCACCTTCCCCTACTTGTTTCAGGCAACAAAAATGCAAGCAATAAAGAAACAGTAAGTAAACATTGTTGAGACTTACATGTAGGTCTAATATTGTGTTCTTAGAAATTTCAACGGCTATCCCTATTTTTTTTGTACCTTCCAATACAGGTACATGAAGAAAAGAAAATCGCGATGCAGTGTGTCGTTCATGTATATAGTAAAAGCAAATGGAATTGAAACAAATGTATGTAATATATTATATGTTGTATATATTCTTCATCAAACGTAAATAAGCTTACCTTCATGGATTACATTCCAGCTCTACCAGAATAAAGATTATCCAGAAGCAGATTAAAGATGGCTGCACAGCTCCGAACAGTGACCAATGAGGCAAGCACAACAAGAGACCCAACAAATATGGGACAGAATCTGTCGAAATTTTCATAGATGAACATCCTCAATATCAAAGCCACTATAGTAGTCAACAAAATCCAAATAAAGTCCATTTAGATTGTGAACTTACCATTAAATCTCTCTTCACGGGGCATTATCGCAAGTAGTGTGATGAAAAGGGGAACCACAGTGAGTTTCAACAAATTCCGACGAATTTTTTGTGAAAATTTTAATATTGGATTTAAGTTACCGAAGTCAGATACAAGTGCCACTTATGATAGATTCAATGTTCAAACACCAGGATAACTCCAAGAGATGAATTTTTTCTATCTGCACTTCAGACACAAAAAAAGTGAATCTACAAGAGACAGCTGCAGCCCAAAACAAAATTAAGAAACTATCCCAAGAAGTTTTGCATAACCCTGACAAATACCATGTAATGAAAGTGATATAATTCTATTTGTAACAATGTATTATCTTGTTTAAAATTATAAACTTCTGAAAAACATCTTCATCCAAATATCAATTATTATTTCTTTGAAAACTTCGTTATAAAATCTTTGCAGCAACACTGCCTATCCCACAGGTTTGCACATGTAATAATCAGTGGCGAAGCGTGAGGTCAAGACCAAGGCGTGCACTAATCAATTGAAGGGAAAGGACATGGGTAGATACTTGATTTTAACATCTGCTTTTCAATGGAGATGACGGCAAGTCCACTTAAATGGTATTCACTCATCGTACTGCGGGCATAGGTTTTGATACGTTTCAATGTGGAAAACGATCGTTCTACCCCAGCTGTTGTTACAGGAATGGTAAGAATGAGATTGCACAATTTATACAATTCGGGCAACACTTCTTGGAGTCCATTTCAAGTTATATAGTCTAGAATTTCGCGGATACTTTTCATGTTCTGAAATGTAGGTTTCTTAAAGATGACATTACACTCACTTCGAAGAGAAACTGTCAAAACAACTCCCGTACGTTTCTTGAAGGCTGGTTAAAGCAGACGTAGGAAACTCATTTTCGTACTGCAAGAATTTCGAAGAATCAAGACGTTCAATGAATTTTAACGATGCAATATTTTCAAACCGAGTGTTCATTTGCATGGTAATGTCAAGAATTTCGACATAGAGTCTACGGAAGGAAAATGTTGGATCTGCTGGGGTGTCAAGAACAACTGCCCTTTTTCTTCTTGGTGGCTGCAGTGGACCAGCCATCACAACACTGCGATCATAGCAATCGTCGAAATTATTTCTCATCTCCGACACAGTTTACTCATTCCCATCACTTTCTTAGAGCAAAACTCAATGTCCATGTGTTTAGTTTGGAATATCTTATAAAGGTGCTCAGTAAGATCAAAAACTGTGAGAAGAAAACAGTTTGTGAAATCCTCTAAAAAAAGCAAGGAAACATTGGATGCAGCAACATAATCACCATCCCAACAAGTTGGATTTTCTAGAATTGAATTAAAAACTGCAATGAAACTCTCATGGTCGCTTTTGATTACCTTGATCAATCTTTCATTATAGTTCCAATGAGTCGGTGCTACTTTGGGTACATGACGGCCGGCAACTGGGTTCAGTAGAATGTAAAAAGAAAGACGTTAGACCGCTAAGGGTACTGAAAAATGTTTCACACTCTTTTATATAGTTATTATCACCGCGGTCTCATGCTTAACATTCGGCAGGTCTTTGAAATTTACTTGTATTATTGTTTTCAATTTCTTATGTCGTCGCTCCAATCACTTGCCTCAATTTCAATGTCAAACCAACTGCTTCCATTATAACATGACATCTACTTGTCTAATCCACGTGGACTAAAACCGAGGTTGCAATGCCTTGTGCTGAGGACGAACATTAAGGTATGTGATTGAAAATTATTATTAAAGAAATAATAGCCATTTAACAATATAACAAACGTGTTTAGTCTTATCGAGAAAGTAGACGTGACAACGTGACACTTAGAGTGAAATCTTCACAGCAACAATCGGTCAGAAAAATTATGTTTTAAAAGCACACCGCACTTATTGTATGATGCCGGCATGTTAAGCATGAGGCCACGGCGATTATAACAGATTGAGTGAGAACTAGGTTAAGCCTATGGGCTAGGCAATGGACAAAGAGGGCATTTGGAAAAGACTGTCTAACCAACGCTTGTGTACCATCCAGCATTCCAGAAAATACTGCAGCCCGGTGATATGCCTGAGCTACAATTTTCTTGGAACAATTCAGATCATTAACTACTGCCATGACATGGGTAGCTAAATGAACTGCAGAACGATCTTTACTTACGCCTGTATAACCCAGAAACCTCTCCTGAATGTCTCCAGATGGAGACACGTATCTGATAAATTAGAAAGCTGTGACTTGGACACATCAGAGGCTTCGTCTAACAGTATGGCTATAAAAGGAGCAGCTTGAATTTCCTTCCTGATGGTCCCTAATAAAACATTACAAACACATTGTACGATATCGTTTTGAATGTCGTTGGACATGCCAGAAAAAATTGTTGAGCTGCTAAGATGCTCAGCTAACAAATTGTCATACTCTGCTATCAAGTTAATGAGCTCAATACAATTTCCACGTTTAAGTAAATCGAGGTTTTCTTGATGCCCTCGAAATGGAAGTTCCTGAGACGTGAGGAAACACACGACACTTATTAAACGCTTCAGTACTTTGCGGTTCCTCTTCACTTTTGCATTGTGGTTTTCAACCGTCAATTGTCTGTGTTCATTTAATGCAATATCTACACGTACTTTACCAAATTCTTTATTTGTAAGATATGCATTAATATGACTGACAGATTTTTCAAGTCTCCTGATGGCAGTGTGTAGGTTGTTGAGGTCACAGTAGCCGGTACTGGTCCATGGTGATTTAACGTCCGAAATTTCGAACAGTAAACACGGCCAGGAAAATAGCTTTTTTAATTCTTCGCACCCTGTCAACCACGTGTGTTGTTCATAGAGTTTTGTGTTAAAATGACAGTTTATTCCTCTCTTATTACAGCTTATTAAGTTCGTTAATTTAGGTACTGGTCTGTCCCAAGAAAAAATAATTTGTTTTTCTTCGAAGTTCAATAATCGAAAGGGTTTTGACTTCATTTTGCAAATGTCACATTCACATATCTCGTTACACTCACCCATCTTTACAAAAAATAACAGTACACACTTCACTATAAGAAAAACACTTTAACACTGCACTGTGCAAGACTAACTGAATTCAAATTGTGGATAGACACAACTCAAGGCTTCTAGAATGGTGAACAATAATTCCGTTTTGGTCATTGTACTGAAAGTGTCAGTGTCGGGATAACCATGAAATTGTATGGTCCAACTAGCAGAAAAGTGTGCGTTATTCCACAGCATGCAGGGTGGAATCTGCTTTTCTGACAACAAGAATGATGGGTTCTCACATCCTTACAAATTCCTTTCTTTTGTATTGGCGAAGGTCAAGCCTTCAAGGCTATAAGGCAGTTTTGCCAGAGATGCATGCCTTGCATATAACGTAGTGCAATCTAACCTGGGCGGACTTCAGCGTCATTCATACATAAGTTTGCAGTCTAACATGGACAACTTTTAAACTTGATATCAATATCTGTATGAAAAAAAATAAACAGAGCACACATTGTCAAACAATATGGGGCATGCACTGCTCTGAATATTCGCCAATGGTAATAATATAATTTTTATTTTAGCACGTTTATACAGGTGCTACTGTAAAAGAAATCATACATACAGGGTGTCCCATTTATCTTGTGCACCTATTATAACTTTTTTTTGTTTTGATAGGTATTGGAATTTTTGTTTTTGAGTGTTATCTTAGAACAAGAGGCTAACATGAGTGTGGAGATTTGGTGCATGTAGCTACATTATGGTACAAGATACACGTGACATCATCAATTTTTCAAATAGCACTACATACTTTAATCATGTTACATTGATTACACACATTAAGACGAGTTCAAAAATGTATCACAATGTCACCTTCCTAATCAATAACAACAAAACGAAACAAAAACGTACTTCCAATGTGATAATGTTATGCTTTGAAAGTCACAGTAATGTTCCAAATGGTGACCATTCACATTAATGCACATTCAAAGGCATTCCCCAAAAGATCTTATGACTGCCCAGCATGTTGCTGGCTCAATGGACACACAAGCCTGCTGAATGCATTGCTACATGTCGTCTGGTGTTGTCAGAATGTTCTAGTACACACTGTCCTTTACAGTTCCCCACAGGAAGAAGTCGAGTGGCGACAGGTCCGGAGAACGTGCAGGCCACCGTACGTGGATTGTGGCGTCGACAGTTGCTATGGCTTGTTACATGTTAAGACAGCAAACACACAACACACGATGTGTACGGATGTCAGTCGTCTTTCGTTTTGTGTAAGTTAATGCACAAGATGAATGGGGCATCAAAACAAACGCCACATTCTTTTGGCATTCATTTTGTATTTTGTTGTTATTGATTGGGACTGTGACATTGTGATACATTTTTGAACTCGTCTTAATGTATGTAATCAATGTAACATGATTAAAGTATGTAGTGCTATTTGAAAAATTGATGACGTCACGTTTATCTTGTACTATAATGTAGTTACATGCACCAAATTCTACACTCATGTTAGTACCTCGTTCTAACATAACTCTCAAAAACAAAAATTTCAACACCTATCCAAACAAAAAGGTTATAATAGGTGCATAAGATAAATGGGACACCCTGTATAGCATCCAATAGAGTGGATGTGAACATTTAATTAAAAGAATCCACATTGGTCTAAAAAAGAATTACAGGCATTTTAAAGTTTCAAATGCTGTTTTCTACATAATATAGAATGACGGGTTAGGGCAGTGCCCCGAGGTTCAGCACATGATGTGGTTTGGAAAGAATCATTTCATTTATTTAATTCAATGGGGTAAGAGCATTAGCTGTTTCCCACAGCTGTTTTGAGAGCAGTTATCAAACAGGAATAACCCGTGTGATGAGCAACATAAGCTCTTTACAGACACACGTACTTCCGCTGAGTGTTAATGTGCGTGCACGAAATTAAAGACATTAAGATAAGTCATAATCACATAATTGAGTCTTGTTTGTAACTTTTAAGACAGTTATCCTTTCAAAGTGTCCATTTGTACACTATTGTCGGAAAGGTTCTTGAGACCTTTTATTAGAGCAAAACTGACTTAACGTCATCTTTGCCACTTTCGTAGTATTATCAAATCTTCAATTTGCGTGTTCATTCTCACCACAAAACAGCTTTATCCTCCCGCGAAGAAGAAATTTAGACTTCGCGTCCGATAGTACCATGGGATCAGGAGAGGAAGATCCATTACCAATGAACAGAGACAGTAGACCAACAATACATCGTAAATAGACAAATATTGTATCTCTATGTATCCTTTAAAGTTCTTCAAACTTGCAGACTTAATACGAATTAGACTTCAGTTACTAGAAGTGCAAACTTCTAATAATTTACGAATAGGAATCCTTGTAGTCCTATTGTTCTATGATAGCGATGTCAGAATCCTGACAGTGTAACATAGTAGAATAATGAGGTAAAGAATGTAAGTGAACCTCAGCTCGAACCCATCCATCGTCCTTGTGGAATAATAGATGAGGAGGGCACGAGAAAACCTTTGTCCCTTTCTTAGTGGTGCTTTCAAGGGAAAATTGTCACCATTGGATTTCTCACACATCCATGCCTTACTTTTTGTATGATTAATGTTGAATCATGTTTCGTCTAAATGCACAATACTTCGACCACTTGCCCCTTTTCTAGCTTACTTAAAATTCATTTGCTTCACTGTCACATAATATCATTAATTAAATTTAGCTGTGACAAACCCTTGTGCTTATGTATAAGTGGTGGACTGTAATGACTCTTAATGGCACCTGCAGTGAAGGAATCGATAGTAGTCTTCTTTGGTGGCCTATTATGTCGCTTCTTATTGAGGTTCGCACTTTCGTTTCTGATTTACGAATTAAGCATTCTGCATACAAAACAACGAGACACATCGGAAGCAGCAGTAGTTCTCTCCATGATCTCCGCAACAGATATTGTAGGTGTTCCATTTGTGGAGTGTCGTTTCAAAACGTATTAAATACATCCTCGGTCGAAATTTAGTTTGAAGCGATTTCGCATAGCTGAGACGGTATTCTTTAAGACCCTGATCTCATATTGGAGCAATTCGTATTCTTTCCCGCCTTTTTTCTATGATGAAAATTGTGTGTTGGATCAAATCGTATTATGTACAACTTCCATGATGTGTCGGATCAAATCGTATTATGTGCAACTTCCATTAGTTAAAATCTGAAATGGACAGCGTTGGCCAGGGTGTTGTATCTTCCCACCATTATTGAGTTTCCCGCTGTTTTACAACTTTGTGATTATCAAGGTATGTACAATAGCAAAATCTATTAAGAGCAGTAAGGGAACCAGAGAGACGAGAGGTGGTGCCTGAAAGAGAGCACTATATGTGGCTAAGAAGAGGGAAGTAGTGTAATGTATCTCTAAATTAAGAGCAAGTGGTCCACACCTGTGGAGTAACGGTGAGCACGTCTGGCCGAGAAACCAGGTGGCCCAGGTTTGATTCCCGTTCGGGACAAGTTACCTAGTTGAGGTTTTTCCGGGGTTTTCCCTCAACCCTATATGAGCAAATGCTGGATAACTATCGGTGCTGGACCCCGGACTCATTTCACCGGTATTATCACCTTTACTTCATTCAGACGCTAAATAACCTCAGATGTTGATAGAGCATCGTAAAATAACCTACTATAAGAAAGAGCAAGGGAATCATATTACAATAGAAGTAAAAGTCAGAGACTTTATTTGGCTTCCGACTTAAATATTACAAAGCTCTTCAAAATGTACAATAAAAGTGTTAATACCCGACTTAAGAGTAAAAAATTTATTTATTTTTTTTTTTTTTCTCCCCCCAAATATTTCTCGGACAGAATTCAATAGGCTATAGGATTTTGTACACTGGCCAATGATGAATGCAGTTATTGCGCACACATGCTGTTCCCAATAAGAAACTGCGATGATACACTGAAAAAGACTAGGCTCTTAGTCGATTTAGGCGCACATAAGCTTCGTGCCAATACGTTCCATAAAATTATGAGAACAGAACCTAATGAGACACAGTCATTTTTCTTCGACTTACAGCAACTGCAACCGCTCTCGAAACTCAGCATAGGTGAAGTATATTATTCAAGACAATTAGCTTTCTATACTCTCAGTGTAACTGATAAAGCTTCACAGAAGCCAAATTTCTTTACATGAAATGAAGCACAGGCTGGGCGGGCGCTACTGAAGTGGCATCTTGTGTCACTACATTTATCAGTGAATTTAATTTCGACAGTTCATCAAATGTATTAGGCTGTTCACCGATGAATGATATATAAATGATTGAAGAATAAAATATACAGGGTGGGAAAAAAAGTCCCATTAGTCCATATTATTTTGTGTCATGAGAATAATGGGGAACATACTGACTCTTTAGATACTTAGGTATACACAGTTAGTGTACAGTGGTTATTTTGTTTGTATGTTTGAATTATGACCAGAATTACATCAATAGTGTGCATATTCGAGGTATTTCAGATATTTAAGGGGATAACGGAACTTTGTGCTCACCCTGTAGATGCCATAATTATTTAAAATTTATATTCAATGTGAGTTAGAGATCGACCCGGGTGGCCGCACGATCCAAAGTATGTCTCTTTAGGCAGCTCCGTTCGAAGGGTTGCAGGTAAGAAACTCGCCGTTCTTTATCACTATTTTCCAGCAGAAAGCAATAAGAACTATTGATATATCGTCCTACGTAGTATGCTGCTGTAAGAACCACAGAAAAACTGACAAATGACAGGGCACAATTCAGCGTGGTTTATAGATGCAAATCGTATTATGTGACAAAATCGCTTCAAAATGTATTAAATACACTGTGTCGGTGCAAAACGTATTAAGTGCAAACTTCAATTGACAATATCATGCAATAGATTAAACAATCAGTGTCAGTGTTTATTACATTTGGTGTCATTTCACAATGCCTAAAAAGTGACATTAAGATATTTAAAATTTTTCCATTATCTTAGCCGTGAAACGTTTTTTACGTTTCGTGTAAAATTTGTTTTTCTGCATTTAATACAATTTGAAACGACACTCCACATTTTTAATGCCAGAAATTCATCCGTAAAATATAAATATTAATGGACATTAAGCACAACCTGCCGTCCAGAAGGTTGCAATGCTTTTCTCAAATTGCAAGCACGAAAGCAAACACTATCCCCTAATATATCCACAATAATATTACTCACTTGCATTATAGCACATTCCTAACCAGTTTACCAGTGAGTGACAACTGTCCGAGGATTACCGTAAGCTGTTTAAGGAACAAAACACTAAGATGACATACCGGTACCCTATTGTGGCATTCCCTCTCTTTTCAGTGAAACAGGTGGTGTGAGTACAAGTGTTCCTTTATCTTTCTAGAACACTGTGCCAACTAAAACCTTACGCACTTCAGTAATGAATAAAATTAAAACTGCAGTAAGCATAAAACTTATAAAATTCTCAACGACTTCAAGTAATTCTACATAGCATTTCATTTAGTATCAGTTTACTTTTCTTTAAAACCTAAAACTACCAATTAATTCCAAAAAATAAAAACATGTTCAATCAAGCTTCTGCGGCCTTATTGTTACCAAAGAATCTCCTTTATATTCCCTACAAGTATCAAAAGATCTCAGAATGGAGAAGCTGCAGAATTTTAAGTAAATATTTTATCTTGTCCCCTTGAAGGACAAAGACAGATTGGTATTTGATAAACTGTTTCTACCAATAATTTAGTGTGAGATTTGTGCGTGAATAGAGCTCGTTTGTACGTGGTGATTCTGTTCTGTTTCTAAAGAACATCGAACATTTAATCTTCAATCCAGCAGTGTCTCGTGAACAACTTTTGAATAAGAAACTGCATGTAAGAGTCTAACCACTGTCCTGATGTTGCACTTAATTAAATGTAACTCCACTGCTTCATTCCATACAAGCTGACTATGCATATAAAAAATAACGCAAAATCCTTCCATGCTCCAACCGCTTATTGGTTTCTATGTTCCCACCACCTGTGTTGGGTTATGTTCAGGGTTCGAAATGGACATTTTCACGAATCGCAACGCTGTGTTGCTTTCGTGGACTTGGTGTTGTTGATGACGACGGAATTAATGACTCCGAGCATCAGTATATGCACACATCAATAATTAATATAAACTTTTCGGACACATGACTTGGGAATGTTCATTCCTTTATACAGACGGGAACCACGAATGTTAGTCACTTCATTCATATACCGGTATTGAATAAAATGCACATAGGCCTATGTTTAATAATTATTTACTTCGACGCGTACATTATTCAGACGAAAGAAAATGATTTATGACTGGAAACTCTGTTTCGTCAAGTCTTTGAAATGGATACTCAGGTCGCATTTTAAACAATAAGAAATTAGATCCTGCCTAGCAGTTGAAAAGTTGAACAGACCGGATAGACATATTCAACTGACCATGCATCTGAAAATATGTGATTCTTGTCGCGTACGAATTAAAAAAATATCTAGTGCAAATTCAATACCAGACACACAACCATACCACGCATTTTTACCAGTCCAAAACAAATTATATCAGCAAAAGTGTATTCTAATTCAGATACTCAAAAATTTTTTAAGATTACTCATGTGTAAAAGTATTTGTACCTATGAACTATGACGTAATTCTAGTGTATTATGAACAATTATTAATGACCTCTGTTACGTAATAACTTGTCATATTAAGGGTGCACAACTTCGGCGAGTATTAAATGTAATAATAGTTAATTCATATACAGTATATTCCATTGCTTCTCCATCTTCAAAATTTTCGCATAAACGAAGTTACATATGAGGGTTGATTGGTATCTTTAAAAAAACTTGGTGTAATCATAACGAAAAGTACGCTTAAACTTTTTTTATAACAAACGGTAGTATTACAAAAGCAAATTTCGCTATGAAAATATGGTAGCGACAGAAAGAATATGCCAATGACATTATTCACGTGTGTTCTGTTTTAACAAACTTGCAGCCTTCAATAATACAATGAAATATGTTGTAAAGCATTAGTAATAATATCACATCAACTATCATAATATGCTTCGCATGTAAACATTCTTCCCTGTTCTGTGCAAATTAACAATGGAAATAACTTTCCTGTGAAGATGTCAATATTTATGTCCAACAACGTTTTGGCAAGTAATAATAAAAATAGAAGTTCCGTGCAGTGAGTGTATAGTCTTAATTGCTGGTCCCTCCAATCCATGCAGGAACTGACATATTATATTTAAAAATATTTCGACCCCGATCAAAATAAACGAAATAAAGATGTCATGTGAAATTCGAAATATTTCGAGATTTTGAAATTGCGGTCGTAATTGTTTACTTCAATAAGAGTACTACGTAAATGAAGTTACTGCAATGATAAATGGTGAAAATAATAATATAATAGTGATGAAGATGATAATATTCTTACTGCCTATAATTATTTTATGCTTACAGCTAATTTTACTTTGTAAGGTAAGAGGATTGCCATAATGAAACTACGTTCACATGTCACTAACGCAAAGATTATTCCCCCCTTCAAGTGAACTTTTTTTAATAAGCTGCCTATAGGCCCTATTTATTGACTGAAAACTGCACTCAATAATATCGCACATTTCTTCAGTTTAACTATCAAAACATATATAAACACCAACTGAAACGAGTCATACTCTCTCCTATGAAAACTTAAAAACACTGTCATGGCAAGGTGCCACTGTACTCGGACCAAGGTAACGTAGAAACCAAGCACGAGTCACTGAACTGAAACACTGGTAATCCTGGCTGTCCCAGCTGACTTTAGTTGAGTTGGGATACGCACACGTGGCAAATGTAGTTCATTGTATAGTAGTACATGCATGGTTCCTATACATAGAACGGTTTTACAATGGTCAGGATATTCATCCCAATCTATGAAAAAAGTTTGTAAATCGATCTCTGTATACACTGGTAGGTATTTAAATACAGCTCCTGTACTTGTCTACCTTTCTTGTAGGGAAGAAAAATTTTCTGTCCATTTTATTTAAAGTATTGTCCCAATGTAAGAAATCTAAAAAAAAAAAATAATAATAAAAAAAAAAGTACGTGACTGCTCTAATAACTGAAAACGCATGCTTATCATAGTAGATTATGTCAGGTTCATTTAGATGATGTCATTGTATGTAATTGAATAGGAAAAGTGTATTTACATACATACTTCTATGACTCAAGTAGGGAAAGTCCAAAATACAAAGTCAGATTTTGTTGACTATCTATGCACTACTTTCTCAATATATTTTTTTTAAGTGTTTACATAAAATATTAGCTTTTTTTATCGAAATTGATAATTCAGCATACCGAAAAAATTTCTATTTAAACAATAGTACAGTAGAATTCTTCGTATTCGGCAACTGTGGAACAAAGATAGTGCTGGATAATTGGAAAATACGTTTATAGGTTATGTAAAGACATACTGTACTGCACAAACATTTTTTTCCATATTGAAATTTAGTAATTTTCATATAGGTATTTAAAAATAAAATTTTGAAATACATACAATGTTTATTTTTAGTACTGAGTACGGTAATGTACATTCAGTTCATAATTATTGTAATACAGAATAGCGTAAAAAAATACTAAATGTTTTCGTAACCTTATGACAATTTTAAATGGCAGTCAGGTGAGTCATGTGACGTGGAGAGTAGTGTAGCCAACATCGCAAATCTGAAGACGATGAAGTAATGCTCGATGATTGGAGCATAAGAATGTGCCGCTTGTGTTTCACGAAATCCACTGTGCAACAGCAGCGCTTAGTGGTAATAGCCATGATACTGTCTATCACTCGAATGAAATTTTTGCGTCCTGTAGAAAGAGAATTTCATTTCCTATTTAGACTCATCCAATACCCCTTCAAAACGGGCGAGTTCAAGTGGTAAATTTAAAGACATCATCTCTGCACATTGCTTGCAAGGTTCAAATGACAGCTTACCGATGTTACCCAATCTACTCCAGGGACATAATTTTTTGTCTATGTTTTCACACGTGAACAATATAAAGAGTAAATAGGATATGCAGCATGTGCAATCCATGAAAACCACTCACATCTTCATCCGACTCTTCCCTTTTGCATGAATATTTTTTTTTTGGCCTAGCCAAAAGTGCTGTTGTTTTGGTACTGCCGGTTATTTGGGTGCCAGATACAAGGGATTTTACAGCACAATTATTATTGTGGCTCCTTTTGGAAATTTGTCAACTTTTTTATGAACTGAAGTATGACAGCATTAGGAATATGATAGAAAATTCCCTAGGGTGTCTCCGAAAACAATATCAGAGAATGTCTAAATTGGCTTAGGAAACAGGATCAGTCCTTTTGTTTCATGTTGTGTACAAGGCAAATAAATCTTTCGTATTTCTATTATAAGCCATAAGCTGTACATAGAAGTGTCTTCTCAAAGTTAACACTTCGAAAAACTAAACTCTAATGTATGTCAGAACAATGTATACATTTCCTCATGCTTTTGAGTAAGAACTGGCTTCTGCTGTTAATTATAATGCTGTAATAGAATAATTCCATCTGATATTTCAACCTGATAAGCATAGTATACAGAGTGTCCCATTTATCAGGAGTGGATCAGGACAGCACGTATGCACATCTCCTTTTTATGTTAAGTTAGGTTAGGTTAGGTTAGAGTAATTTTAATTGTATGCTTCACTCGTCATTTCAGTTTGAAAAGAACTTAACCTAACATAAAAAGGAGATGTGCAAACGTGCTGTCCTGATCCACTCATTTATCTTACTCATTCAAAATAAATTTTTTCTTAGGCGCCAAATGAAAAACTGTTTCAAACGAAAGTTGTTTAAGTACAATGGGGAATTAATACTATGGACATATCTTTCCTATAACCCTGTTCATAAAGAAGATGCGAGTAAAGACTTCATTTCTTTAAATGGCAACATGTGTTTTTACTCGAGGAATCATTTAACCTCTTGAAGACCTGCCCAAAAATGTATCACAGTGTAGCCTACCATTCTTATACACAAAACATTGAGGGACGCAAAAGAATATAGAATTCATAGTGTATGTACCTACTGCAAGTTCGAAGTAAAATATCACTTTGTAGTACTTCGGTACACCCAATAGTAAAATAGAACATTTACATGTTGTGCTCCTCCGGAAGTGGCGAACACTGGAATTAATGCATAATTAAAATCGTTGAATGCATGACTCCATAGATTGTTCTATGTTGCCTACTGAATGGATGTACAAGCATGAGTAACATTGACGTTGCTGAAACATTTCAATAGACAACTCCCCTCCCCAAAAAAATTCTAGTAGCATAAGGTCAGAACAACAAGCATGCCAACTAATTGGTCTACCACATCCAATGCACCTACCAGGATATTTTCGGTACAGAAAATGACGGGTTAAGGTGTCATGTGCTGGGCATCCATCATGCCAGTGTCACATAGTCATTCTGTTCCTCGAATGTATGGCCTCCAAAAACTCAGCAAAAGGTGATTCTTATGAACCTGGCATATCATCTGCCATTTAGGTACCATTAATAAAATTAAGCCCAATAACGGTATTGCAATGCTACAAAGTGTGATTTTACTTCGGACTTGCAGTAAGCACGTACACTATGAGTGCCATATTCTTTTGCACCCCTCAGTGTTTTATTAGAATGGTATATTGTGACGTATTTTTGAACAGACCTTGAAGAGGTTAAGTAATTTATCGAATAAAATGTACATGGTGCCATTTAAAGAAATGAAGTCATTACTCATATTTCCTTAATGAACAAGGCTATAGGAAAGATATGCCCACAGTATTAATTCCCCCATTTTATTTAAACAACTTTTGTTTGAAACAATTTTTCATTTGGCACCTAAGACAAATGGGACACCTGTATAATAATTACCCCCACCCCTACAATCGACAAATGCACATCGCAGAATTCAAGATCACCAGTAGTTCAGGAGACACTGATGAAGACGTGACATCACGTCGAAATGAGCCGTCTGTCGAAGGTATATACCTTTTTTAAAATTTTAACACTTTTTAACGTGTGACTAAGTAATTTTATGTTTTTAACAAACAAAGTGTTAACGTGAACTTTAATCAATAATAATTATGTTTTAATGTTGCTGCTGTTGTTGTTGTTGTTATGTTAGGAATCTAAAAGAGTTTTACTCTGTTTCACCTCTAAAATATTCAGAAAATTAATCAAAATACAGAATGACAAAATAACTCGTCTTTCAATTAACATTTATTACTGTTTTTGCCCCACTCCTACTGTCACTGCCACCAATGTTGTTGTCAGTACTTCAACAGATATCAAAGCTTTGCAGCTCAAGGTAAACATAATGGTCGTTAAGTTAATTTTAACTGCACATGCTTAACAACATACACAATGGATTCATTTGTTAAGCATAATAAAATAAGAGAATTCAAACTGGTCAAATTCCAACTTCAACAAATTAACTCATTTTCAATAACAAAATAATAAGAAAGCAGAACTGACATTTTTATACAGATTTCCTTTTTCCTCCTTCTCCCCTCTTCCAAAGATCCATTATAATACAAAATGTATTTTCAGTGTGCCCCAAGAGAAAGAGAGTCTAAAAAAAATAGGTTTTGTTTAATTTTTTTCCCCACTCATTTTTGCTATTCTATCATTAGAGTTAAGATGAGCATTTGTGAAGTCTGCTACAGGATGAGAACCATTGCTATCAATAAATAATCTTTAAAATATTTACATTCATGTAGCTATTTCATTTAACAGAAATACTATTTTTTAATACATAATATATTACAATAAAATTATATCTCATATATATATATAAACATTTTTCTTAAATAAAAAGAAATACTTGGTATCTATCTAGAAGCGTCTAAAATATCTTTATGTTTTGATTTACATAAATTGTAATGGAATGCACATTACATTGCATTGTTGGAAGATCCAAGGCTTGCCACCATACTTTGAGGAGGAACACAATGCTGCCAAATGGAACGTCACATCTTAAAAAATGTCAAGATAATTTAGAACTTCTATTTTCTGAACCTGCACACACTGTACAATGCAACGAATCATACGGATATTTGAGCTGCTGGGCAAATAAAGCAAGGAACTCAGCAAATACACTTAAATATGTATTTTCTATTTTTTACTGCTATCATCTACCTCTGAAAATATGTTTGGTGTTGTCTTTGTGTCAATTTCTCTAGAGATCCTTGCTTATATAAATACATCTCCCTCGCTCTTTACACACACACACACACGCACGCACGCACGCACGCGCACACACACACACACACACACACACACGCGCGCATGCACACAGTCGAATCACTCTTTTACACCTTTTAGGGGAAGGACATCAACTGTGTAAGTAAATGGAAAACACAAATTTTTGGAATGTAAAAATGGAATTCGACTGTATGAATATACAAAATTATTTCTGCAGTCTTCAATACAAACACACCCAAACAGATAAAAAAAATAACTGCATGGTAGCAAGGATAAGCAGAGTGAAAGCAAGATAGCTGGATAGCAGAGTACTTAATGTAGTAAAATCATTCAAATGCTCTTACACATCACAATTAATAATTACAACCAACAATGTCATAACTATTCAAATTGAAGATTCTTTTCCTCATAAAGAAAACAACAAACACGCACAGGGTGGAAGTGGAATAGCCTTGCAGATTTTCAGAGAGAAAAACTCATGTTTTAACAAAAAACTATATCACATGGGTGGAAAATTCATAGTTTTTTCAGAAAAAAATATTTTTTCCCAAACGTTTAAAACCTCTTATTTGGCAACTATTGCGAGTAGGATCGTGATTTTTGTCCATATCGATAGAAAATCTAATAAAGACTAATTTATCCTCTAGTGTATTTCAATAGCGTGGACGGTTTTCGTGCAAATTTAATTTTAAAAACCTCATTCCAAGCCAACAAGTGACAACGCTGAGATACAGAACAGCTCACCTCTTACATGTGTACCACGAGTAGTGATGCTGCCGGACTGCTCAAACTTCCAACTTAATTTTCTAATTAACCACAAAATGTAATATAGGTTTCCTATTCATTTACCTGTACCCTATGTCCCTTTCAATCTGCAAGGTTATTTCACTTCCACCCTGCACGCGCACACACACGCACGCACGCAGTGAAACCTCGATGTAACGCGCCGGCATATAACACTTTCATGAATACAACGCTCCCTTGGTTCGTGAGGCAAACTTCAGTCTTACCTGTTTCCTCCCCTCCAGACCGGGAGAAGCAACGAAGCCTGCTCAGAGCACTGTGTAGTGTGTCCTTGCATTTAGCTGTGTTGTTCGTGTGTTTGAAATGTCAGGTAAGAAAAGAAAGTCATTTTTCGTTCCGGAAAAATGCGAAATTTTTAGAAAATAGAGCGAGAATGAAACTCTGTATCAAAAAGATTTTGCTGCATCATTGGAGATCCCAGCTTCAATAGTAAAAAACGGAAGAAAAATAGAGGAAAATGCAAATCTAGGGGTTGCTAAAAGGAGAAAGTTGAAGTCAGAAAAGTATGCAGATCTGGAGCACTGTCTTCTCACTTGGTTCCATCAAGCAAGAAATGCCAAAATTCCAGTAAACTCCCCTGTCCTACAAGAAAAAGCAATGGAGATAGCTAAAGAAAAGGGTATCCAAGGTAACTCCCAATTTTAATACCTTTGATACCTATTTCTTTAGCTATCTCCATTGCTAAATGTTCATAAAGGGGTCATTATAATGTTTACTCATACTGAAAATTACTTTACAGATTTCAGTGCATCTAATGGTTGGCTTCGAAAGTTTCGACTACGTCATGGCATCAGTGGGGAAGCAGAGTCAGTTGATGAAACTGTCGTCAATTCTTGGACTTCCCTTCCTGTAAGAAATCTTATACAGAGTTATTTACTAAGTGACATTTATAATGTTGATGAGTTAGGTCTTTTCTATAAACGTATGCCAGGTAAGTCTCTAGTCTTCAAAAATTAAAGCTGTCATGGTGGTAAACTAAGTAAAGAGAGAGTGACTTACTGTTTTGTTGAGTACTAACAGTAATGGAACTGACAAGTTGCGCCTTCTAATGAGAGGGAAGTTTGCAAAGCCAAGGTGCATTAATTCATTGCCGTGTGATTATTCTTCACAATGTCGAGCTCGGATGACTGGAGAGAGGTTCGCATCATGGCTCCAAGACTGGGATAAACAGCCGGACATTCAGAAGCGTAAAGTTCTTCTTTTTGTAGACAACTGTCCAGCTCATCCAAAAGACATTCCTTATCCAATATAAGATTGGAATTTCTTCCGCCAAATGCTATAAGCAAACTCCAATCTCTCCATCAAGGGGTGGTCAAAGACATGAAACAGAAATATCGGAAGCGTTTGATTCAATGTTATCTGTCATTCATGGACAGTGAAGATTCTCAATCGTCTATCACTGTTCTCGATGCAATGAAATGCATTGCCTCAGAATGGCAGGACCTGTAGTCAAAGATAATAGAGAATTATTTCCATAAGGCAGGGCTCAGAGACCACTGCATCGCAAACAAATTTCTGATGTTCGTTTTGATGAGTTTGTTGCTATAAATGACAATCTTGCCATTGTGGAACAGCTGTCAGTGACAAAAATAGTCGCTAACCACACTGATAATCTTGGTGTAACTAACAGAGAAGATGAAAATAATGACGAGGCTGTTTCCATTACTTCGTCTTTGAAATCAGCACTGTCCACTATAAAAGACTATTCGTCATCAGAGTGCATTGTATAAGAAGAGTTGACTTCATGTCTTACCACAATTGAAAATGCCATTAACAAGGAATAAAATGCTCTATTATTAAATCTGCAGTAAATAAAAATATATCCAACTTGCAACATTCATAATTAATTTCCCCCGTATAACACTTTACTGTAATTTCTCCCTATATAACGCTCTACTGGATATAACACGGTCTCTTGAGGGAGCGTTACATCAAAGTTTCACATACATACATACATACATACATACATACATACATACATACATACATACATACTCCCTATTTCTTCCATGTTTCTAGGTTAATCCTGTTTTTCACTTCATGCAAATATTATTATTTTATATACAGGCTCTTAGCTCCCAATTTATGACTCATAGCTGCCTTTCTTTCTCTTGCTATAATAAAGCTTTCAATGCACATCTTCACGTTCAGTTTGACAGCACTGTGTTCTACAGAACTGTCTCCACCAACAGGTCGTCATCACTGGCATTTGGGTCTTCGTCGGTTTTATACACTCCAACCTGAAAACAAAACAAAATCTCTTTATTAATGGTAAATTTCCTTCCTGTCATATTCCAGAAGAGACTTTTGAGTTCCTTCAGGCCTCTCCTAACATTCACTTTGCGAGGTTGCTGTGCTCTAACATGATAAATACACACACACCACAATAAAAATTAACAATAGCTTTATTAACAGGATGGGTAGAACTTCTGTGAGAGCAGATATTACAAGAATCAATAAATGTCCAAGAGAAGAAATAGCAAGTTTGAAGTGAAAAAAGAACTTAGAGTAAACTAGAATAAGAGTCAACTTGAAACTGCAGAAAAAATAAATATATGAAGCAAGCAAACAAGCCAGTTCGAAATGGAAAGGTGTAAACACAATCAACAATGAATGCATGCACAAGTTGGTATTTGAGTGTGACTGTTACATACAGTAAATAGATTTTCGTACTCTATAAAACAAAACTAGTCCCAACAATGACAAGAGAAACCCTGCCGTCCAATAGTCAGAGAAATTAAGTATTTCATAGGTTGAAAGTCTTTCCTGACATATTTACATTTCAATCAGTTTTGTCAGGTATATTTTAAAGACATATCTCCTGAATTTTCAGGGCTTTGGTCATGCACCAAAATTACGTCTAGTCACATTGACCCTACTTCCTTCCAGTGAATGAACGCAAGACTAACATTCCAGCTGTTTAGTGCGAGTATGGCAAAGTCCATACAATTTTTTTGGGTCATAAACTGTGATGGGTTTGAGGGAAGTGAAAGTACAGAAGAATTCACAAGGCAAATGAACGACCTTGCAGATGCACTCAACTCAAAGACTCTCTCCTCTGCCCTGTAAAAAGGATCCTTTCGTCATAAAATTTTAGGAAATATATTACACATAATTGACAGTAAAAGAACACGTTCGCCTCAGAAAGAACCCTTGAATCACTCAGAGTAACAATTCAGAGCACTCTCGAAATATCCGCTTCTTATGGAATAGCGGATTAAATATATTCTGACAGCAAAATTTAACCAAGATCCTCTAGAGCGACATTTCAGAATTATAAGATCATTATCTTGTGAGACCATCCCTCTATAGCTGCACATGCTTCAATCTATGTTATAGTTAAGAATGTGCTCTCTTCAAGTGTAAATTGTGAACCCTAATTGAACCTCCTCTTACTTCCTTTATGAATCAAATGCGCACCCTTTCGAGAGCTACAGAAGAAACAAATAAGGAGTGTAAAGTGGCCGCCTTGAACAAAATCAGTGGTAAGTTGGTGATTGATGATAATCCCATTGAAATGTACGATTGGGAAAGTAATCTGCCTTCTCTTACACAGAGTGACAAGTTAGCAAAAGAGTGCCTTGTGTATTATTTAGCTGGTTATATCGTCAATAAAGCAGCCAGATTTACTGACTGTGTGTTCTGCGTAAATAAGCTTCGCAGTGCATCACTAAGAGAACAGAATGTCTCCGCTTTCATTAAAATTAAAGATTATGGAAGCTCGAACTCTTTTCTAACGCACTGTCGTACGCCTGACTCCTGGTCGTTCCTTTCCGAAGAGGAGTGAGGAGAAACGGGAGAGACGGGACAAGAGGGCTGAAGCTTGGTTTTGGGAAGGTGTGATACCATGATGCTGAAGAAAGTACTCTGTTACAGATATAGGTGTTTATTTAACAATTTGCGTACTTCTATAGTTCGTGAGCAGGGGAAACGGGAGTATTGAAGGTACATGTTTAATTAGTATTTTATTTTTTAATAACACTTTGGTTGTAATTAACATAGAACTTATTTTAGTAACCCAACAAGTATAATTCTGCTTTATGTGTACAGCTGAATCTGGTTTATAATTATATTAAGTTTGTTTATTACACTTCCACAACACAAGAGGTTTCTAATCGAGCATATGAGGCTGTAATAACGCAAACATTGTTAATTTAATATTCTCCGATAAGTGGCATACAACTAGTTAACGTAGTGCTATTAAATTATTTTTATTTACAAAAAAAATAATAACTTAGATACGGTATCTCAAAAGTTCAAAACTTGCACTGGCATAGATATAATATCGAAGCTTGATTTGTAAATCTGAGTTTCACGTAATATTTATTGCTCCCCTTGGATTACGAATGAACCAGATACAACTGAAACTAATAGGTAAACAGTAGTAAAAAAGTATTGGTGAAAATATAGCGTCCCATTTGATATATCATATTGTGCTTTCTTGTACATTGAAAACTATAATTTTGTGTCAAAATGTACTTACAACGTCACAAAAATGTTCAGTTTTGCAAAGCTGCACTTTTTTTTTGCGTACTTCTCTCTTAAGCTTGCAGAATGTTTCAGTTTACTGTTGATTATTATACTAGTATTTACGATTCAGGAGTGTATGATATAGTTAATGTAGTAGTAATACATTTTTAAAATAACTAAAATGTTGTGATAAACTGTAACATTGGCTTAGAGTGTAAACCTGCTAAGTAACAAAAAGGTAATTTTACAGGGGAAACAAAAAACTGATTAAAAATTAACTCTGAAACTTAGGACCGAATCCAATATGTGACACATATTTTGATTCTGTTCGTTAATAGATGAAAAAGAAATGTTACAATATAATGTATTTTTATTTATATTAATTTTTGTAATTTAGCAGGTTTTTGTAGCTAGGAATTTTTTTTAAGTATGAAGTTAGCAGGTTTTTCAAGAAAATTAAGCAAATGAATTAAAACTGTTGTTTTATTTACCACAGTATTTCTATTATTTCAAACGAATGATTTAACATATAATCAGCCATGAAAATAAATAATTTACATACGTCTATCTTATCTTTGACATTCTTTCAGTCTTTCTTTAAAAAAAAAAACTTCTATTCCAGACAAACTTAACAAAATTGAAAGGAAAATACAACGGTAAATAAACATTCTCTTTTATTGTTATAAAACATTCTTAAAAATTAACTGAAAATTTTCTTCTTTCCTATTCTAATTCTCAAAATATTCACAATGAAAAGTATGAATTACGTAAAAGTAAGAAAGTCACACTACAAGAAACATTTTCTACTGAATAACAGGTAAGTTATCTAATTCCTTAACTATAAATTGTTTTCAGTCTCCATTTAGTTCAATCATGAGGTAATTGGTCATAATACTGGCGGTAATCTTCTGTTAAAATAGTCTTTAAATATATATGTGTGTGTGTGTGTGTGTGTGTGTGTGTGTGTGTGTGTGTGTGTGTGTGTGTGTGTGTGTGTGTGTATCTAATGCTCTTGATTTAACAATGAAGTCATCATCCTTCTTGCTTCCCAATATTTTGATGGAAGGTCCACAAATGTCCTACGAGTTTCACAATTAGCCAGGTGCTCCATCTCCATGTCCTCTTCTCTGGTGCACAGTAAGCATTTAGGTGAATTCAGTACTCCAATACGATGGAGGTGTTTACTGAGTCTTTAAATATTGCAAGTCTTCAAACTTTCTTACACAGGTCTTTTTTGGTGAAGATTTTGTAAGTTTGTCTGATGTCAATTTTCTTTGCGGTATTATTTTCCAATCATCTGGGAAACTCAATTTGAATAATATGTCGCCATTTGGGGTATAGCGAAGAGCTCTTATGTCAGTAACCTTAGGATCGCCTCTAGCATGACCAGGGCGAATGCTCTTACAAAATTTAACCTCATCGAATTTTTTTAAGAATTCATTACTTAAGTATGTCACATCATATGGACTGAGCTTTTTTTGGCTGATCTGCAGAATTCTATGCAATCTGCTGGTACACTTATATTTTTGTTGAGCCCGTTCAACTGTGGAATAGATGCAGTCTGCTTCCATTTGGGTGCGTTCAACCTTCAAGAACTCTTGCTCTATAAAAAAGTTGCCTTGCCGAAGATGGTTACAATCGTTTGAATACATCTAGAACAACAGAAACCCCATTTTCGAGTCGCAGAAAACGTAAATCAAATAAACTAATAAAATTAATAATGAAACATGTAGCGGCAAACATCATGCAAAATACTTGCTAAGTACCGAAATGTAACGAAAAAACTACTAATCTCAGCACCTAGAGAATTAAAAAATTGAAATCGAATACTAACTGAATTTCTAATTGCTTTGACACTAAAGAGTAATTGAAGAATCATAATTATACACACCTCTGCAATATTTCAGTCATTAAAAGCTTGAATAACAGCAATAAACACCAAAAACTTGTTTGACTACATGAGAATACGCGCAAAGATTGAACACACTATCTACAAAGATAGTCGCTATGGAGTTAGCAGCAAGCATTGAACGAAGTGGATTTGGCTGTTTTACTCATCACGAGTTTATATATGCTTACGAGTTGAATTGTGCCTAGCTATTATTCCTACACAATTCGTCATCTCGTTCCCTTTCGAATGATACTAAAATCTAATTTGAGACAAAAATGGATTTAGCAGATATACACTCTAAGCCGACGATAATATACTTTTATATAGTGGGTATTTTTAAAACATTTGCATTGACTCTAATAGCGCTCCTGAAACTGCGGTCAGAAAACAGAGCTAGCGCCACTCTGTGACAAACCGCTGGACTAGTGGAAGTATTGTCACTTTCTATTCTACCCGTTCTTCACCTACAATAAAACTATAGCCAAATGATGTTGCCTCTCTCCTTTACCAATACTGTTTTAGTAGGCCTATCTTAAATGAAAACATGAGACACCCAGAACTGTTTTGAAACTCGTGCGCAAGACAAAATAGAAACTGTACAATATTGAGATTGATTCATGCTATGGTGAATAAATTTCGTCGACTTGATTCAATAAATAGGTCACTGCTACATGAAGTGTGGTAATGACATGATGGAAGCTCAGCCTCACGTTCTCATACAGACTGAAGTGTCCTTTGCAATACATCCTTCAACTGAAATTCTGATTGTTAAAAGACA
The DNA here is from genome assembly GCF_040183065.1 of Periplaneta americana. Classification (NCBI taxonomy): domain Eukaryota; kingdom Metazoa; phylum Arthropoda; class Insecta; order Blattodea; family Blattidae; genus Periplaneta; species Periplaneta americana. The sequence goes on from NC_091126.1 coordinate 181,333,413, forward strand.
TGCAAGATATACTCGTAATGGAGCGTGGGAAGCCCACATCATTGCTGTCGAGATATTTAACACGTTTGTCAAACAAGAAATCGGATTAGAGCAAGCCTACATTAGCCCACTACAAATACGACCTGCAGGTTCAAAGCCAGGCGTCAAAATCTATTATGAATCCCTTACCACATAAACAGTGAAAGGAATTGTTGTTTCTGGAAAAGCAAAACTAGAACAATCTAGTTTTGCCATTCTCATTTTGCAAATTGACCACAAGTCCTCAATCGGATTGATATCGGATTATTTGCCTGGCCAGGGGAGTATCTGTTTATCATTTTGGTTAAACTGAGTAATACAGTATGATATTCAGTGAATGACACGTTGCCAGATCTTGTTGAAACACACCTTTGCCATCCGGAAATGATTTCTGCTGTGGTAAGACTCTAGTTTCCAATATGCGAATATACTTGTCATTATTCATCATTATCTTGATAGGAATTAATGATCCAGCCCCTTTGTGTATAAAATAATCCCAGAACATTAGTCTTGGAGTGTGTTTCAGTGGTTGTTGCAGATGAGCTGATCCTTTACAAATGTAACAGAGTGGCCATGAACCTCGAAATGAGATACATCGAAAAAAAAAAAAAACCTTCTTCTCCAGTTATTCGTTGTTCAGTTTTTATATAATTTTTCCCATATTAAGCGTTTTTTGCACATGTCAGTAGTTAGCAGTTGCTTTTTAATGGCTTACTAGTCTTTGCCCAACTTTCAAAAGTCTATGATGCACTCTTGTAACATAAATGCCTACCCTGGTTGCAGCTATTAACTCGCAGGTTAAGTTGACAGCAGATAGGAAAAGTAAAATAAGTTCCAGACTAACAATTAAAAGGTCGTCTTGCAGTGAAAAGTCTTCCTTTTCCGGTCACATTTTTCTTCTATCTGGGGCATGACGGATCCCAATCTCTCGGTATCGTTTCAGGATGGAATTAACAGTAGCTAAGCTGACAACAATGTGCCTTTGTGTCATGGAAGTGTGCTCTGCTAATGTTACAATGTTAGAGCATTTTGGTGAAGCTGTATCCACTTCTGAAGACGTGAGAACGAACACAGCAATTAATTAATAATAAGTTTTCAACACAATTAAAATGCTTTTGGGGACGAAAATGGGAGGAAATAATTAACATAAGTTAATGAAAAAATATAAAACCCAGACCTCCAAAAATGAATGTCTGCTATATTACAGAACTCAATTAAGCAGGACTGTGCAGCTGAAAGAAAACGCTGAAAATTGTCGTATTCAGATTAATTTGCATGCTACTGTACAACAGAACTTTCAGAATTATCAAGCAAATTTTCAGAACAATGATGGTTCAAAAACACACAAGACTGAAGGCTTATAAAATTTTGGCAAGACCCACATTCTGTACAGCCTGTTTGCAAACGAAATGAAGAAACTGTTAAAGAACTCAAAATAATTCCTATAGCTGAATATCTCCGTGACTACAGACAAAACTTGGTTACAACACGTTAATAGAATGCAACATTCCGGGGTACCAAAACAGATGCTCTGGTACATTCCCAGAGGAAGAAGATCTGTGTGTCAGTTGGTTAAAGAGTTGACTGAGGAGATGATCTCTGTCCTGAGGTCTTTCAAATCCACGAGGAAGCCCATCCTGAAAAGGACTGTTTGACTGGGTGTCATGTTGGATTACCATTCAATATTGGGTCCAATACCTCTCATTCGCTAAACCATTCTCGGTCTCAAGGCAGGGGTAACAGCTGCGTAGCATTCGACCTGGGCTTATACTAGAAATTTTAGTATGGATCTGTATAACACGGCTGAGTGGTTATGTGGGTGCGAAAATAAAAATGCCTTTTTTTTTGTTTCACATGTTCGATTATGCAAACCAGTGACAATGCATGGACAATTACAGGTGTTAGAGACTTATAGATTTTTCATGCCAAAGTGAAAAGCACAAATCAAGCCAAACTCACGTAAACAGCAGAACTGAATTTGCAATATTAGCCAAAGTATATATCAGATCCCAGTGAGACACTTGCTACCAATTGAAATAAAGGAATTTGACGAAGAGGTATCACAAAATCGTTATATACTTGGTAAGCTGATAGACTGTGTAAAGTTCTGTGGAATGTTCGAGCTCTCATGAAAGTGCGAATTCCAAAAATCCTGGGATTTTTCGAGATCTAATTAATTTGATGTCCGAACTTGACGTTCTCTTAAAACAGCACATAGAAAAAACAGAAAATATTTTCCTTAGGCCTATCAAAAACCATTCAAAATGAGTGCTGGACTCGGTATACGAGATATGTCTTCACTTGATTCGGAATGAATTATCACAGACTAATTACATTGCTATTGAAGTGATGAAAGTACTGACTGTGCCATATTATCTCAACTACTTTTTGTAATGCGGTATGAACTAAAGGGGAACATAAATGCAAGGTTTATCAGTTTCCTCGAACCGAAAAATCATAGTGCAGAAGGAATAAGCAACATCATTTTCTCTGAATAAAAGAAAATGAAACCTAACCTAACCTAACCTAACCTAACCTAACCTAACCCCTGAAAAAGTAATTGCGAAAGGTTACGATGCTGCGCCTGTTATGAGTGGGGTTCAAGTTAGGGTAAGAGCTAACTGAGAATGCCCATTCTGTTCACTGCAATGCTCGTCAGCTAAATTATTACATATAAAGATGTATTATGGGTAATATGCAAGTAAGAATTTTTTTCAGTATTTTGGAAGGATTTTCCACACCAAAACGCACTGCTGCTCTTGGCGAGAATGTGAAAAAAGCGCGTTCCTAGTTGTCCGCAAACCATAACATGGAATTTCAAATCAGTGTATGACAACTGTTTATGCTTACAGAAATCAAAATTATAGCTGATGAGAGTAATGAATATAAAACTGTGCATAAGGCTGTGGGTCTGAAGAGGCTATTACATGATGATGGAAATACGTTCAGTCTTTTCATAAAATCAATAATTATCCCACTGAATTATTATTAAATGGGGTTCACATCACGAATCAAAATGAAATTGTTAATGCATTTGCTAGTCAATTTAAATCTGTTCAACAAAATTATAACTTCGGAAAATGTATTATGTGTCCTTTCTCGTGTTAAATTTTACATTACCTCGTTAACATGTTAACAAGGTAATGTAAAATTTAACACGAGAAAGGACACATAATACGTTTTCCGAAGTGATATAGTGTTAAAAGTTGTGTAATCGAGATGTAAAATTATAACTCTAATATCATTACTAATGATTCTAATATTGCTGACTGTTTGCCCCTACCTAAAATTATAATCGATGACAACTAAAGCCATTAAAAAGCTGAAGCCTAATAAATCTAAAGGTACTGATAGCATTCCTAATTTTATAATAAGGGATGCTCTAATATTCTCATACCTGTTTTAACTTTTTTATTCAATCTTAGATTAAAAACAGGAATTTATCCTTCACTTTGGAAGGAAGCATCTATTATTCCTGTTTTTAAAAATGGTAATAAAAACAGTGTCACTAATTATAGACCTATTTCTCTCCTAAATAATTTTTCTAAAATTTTTTAAAAAGTTATTCACAAACACATTTCATTTTATGTCAAACATGCCCAACATGGTTTTACTACTACTAATTTAGTTTCCTATCTCAATCTCATTATGCCTGCAGTTGAAACTCAAGGTCAAATTGACTCAATTTATTTTGATTTTAGCAAAGCATTTGATGTTGTTCCTCACAAAATTTTATTAAACAAGTTAAGTAATTTTTGTCTCTCCACTAACTACGTGAATTGGTTTGAAAACTATTTAACAGATTAGACAATCTTTTGTTCGACTAGGTAATTCTCTCTCAGATCCATTTAATAGTTTATGTAGAGTTCCTCAAGGTTCTACTAGTGTGGCTCAATCGGTTAAGGCACTTGCCTGCCGGTCTGAAGTTGCGCTCGGGCACAGGTTCGATCCCCACTTGGGCTGATTACCTGGTTGGGTTTTTTCCGAGGTTTTCCCCAACTGTAAGGTGAATGCCAGGTAATCTATGGCGAATCCACGGTCTCATCTCTCCAAATACCATCTCCCTATCACCAATCTCATAGACGCTAAATAACCTCGTAGTTGATACAGCATTGTTAAATAACCAACTAAAAAAGAACTCTACTTTGGAGCCTCTCTTATTTTTATTATTTATAAATGACATAAATAAAAGAAAAAGCTCTAGCTACCTTTTATTTTCAGATGACCTCGAAATCTTCTGTAAAATTAATAGTTTGGCTGTTTGTCAAATTCTTCAAAATGATATTAATTCAATTGCACTAGGGTCTGTTGAAAATGAAATGAAAATTAATGAATCCAAAACTTTTGTAATTTCCTTCTCACGGAAAAATACTTCCTTACAATTTAATTATTCTCTTAATGATGTCATAATTACTAGGAAAGATTGTATTAGAGATCTTGCTCTCTTACTTGATTCTAAATTATATTTCCATGATCATGTGCAATATGCAGTGTTTATACCCCTTAGTCTAATTAGATCTTCCACTTCGATGTGTCTATTAATTTTATACTATACGTTGGTTAGATCCAAACTTAATATGCATCTGTTGTATGGAACTCCATTAGTGCCACTGACTCAGCTAATTGGAGAATATTCAAAGAAAATTTATTTCCTTGTATGCTTATAGAATTTTACCTAATTCCGATGATTATAAATATGAGATTAACTGCAAACATTTTAATTGCTGAAGTTTATTTGCCAGACGTCAAGATCTTGATTATTTATTTTTTTGCAAAATCATGTAGGGTGATATTGATTATGAATCTTTTTTAAGCAATATCAGTCTTCGTATTCCTGCTAAGGGTTTAAGATTTCATAAATTTTTTTACATTAGAAATTCTAAATCTCTCTCTCTCTCTCTGACCAGCAAATGTATAAAATATGATAATTTGCATGGATTGAACTTTGATCCATTTAATGTGTAATATATAATTTTTGGAGTTTTTTGTCAGTTGTTATTAATTTTTGTCTTTTGTTTAGATATGTATTATAATATTATTCTCTTTATCTTTTATATTATTTGTATTATATTCAATTACTGTATATGATTCCACCCTTTCATTTTCATTTTAATAATTAATCCTATGTACTTTTATTGTAATTTCTATCATTATTAATGTTTTTGTTATGAAATTGTTATGTGCTGAACTGTTATTGGCACATTAAATATTAGTAAACAAATAAATAATAATAATAATAATAATAATAATAATAATAATATTATTATTATTATTATTAATATTATTATTATTCTAAGTGTGACAGAGCTTTCTCTGCTTTAACATTAATTGAATTATAACAAAGCTAGACAGTTTCATTCTAGAAACATGCACGTAACTTTCAATAATCCAGTTAAAAGACGACTTCGAAAAAATGTCAATCATCTTATGTATAGGCTAGTCTTCGTAATTGGCTTAATATTATTATCTTGAACAGAATTGTTAATAATAATAATAATAATAATAATAATAATAATAATAATAATATTAGTCTAATAATAATTTGGCAAGATTCGAATAATTAATATGTGAGTAAAATATTATACATATTAACAATGTTTAAGTTTAGTAGGAAAAATTATAATCACTACATTATTATCTGGCAGTATGCATTAACTTCTTAAATTTATTTAATGGATCACTGTTTCCAATACTTATGCTACCATGATTGAAATTGAATTCAAAAAATTTGGATCACACTGCAAGAATGATTTATTTTCACTTTGTAAGTTTAAAAAGAAGAGTAGTTTATTTCAAAAATAATATATATACTGCACACAAAGAATGTGTCTGGAAATGAATAAATGTAATCACTGAAGAAGTAATAACTGTTACTATTGTGATAAAGTACCTGACACATTAGTTTTGACGTGATGTGCACCATTCTCCAGCGCTATCTTCTGGTGGGGTGTGTTCATGATTGTGTCGAAATTAGTCAGCCAGGTAATTTACCATATTAACACAGTAAAGCAGTGATTGTACAAGATATAAAAGAATGTATCCAAGAATGAAGAACTGTAATTAACTAGTATAAATTATATAATAAAGTGTCCTGTTTCTCCACATTCTAATCCATGTTCCATGGTTGTTAACCTCACTAACCTGATATGCCACCACTGTGGCATGATCCAATTTGCCAGGAACCATAGCAATTTTCTCGCACACTTTCCTGCGTCGTGACCGCTGCTCAGCTCGACTCAGCTCAGTCAACTCAGTGCTGCCCTCTACAGTGGTGTAGTATAGATCTGGATCTTCGAGAATATGACGCTTGGCAGCTGTCAATCTGCCATCAAACGTTAAAAACAATATGAATTAATATACTGTCACATCATACAGACAAGTGATGCCCACATTTCTTAGACAGGACAAGACAAGTTCTGTTTAGTATGGATTCTCCATTTTCTTTACAATAATTATAGTTAGAACTGTGAAATATGGCAGAAAGACCTGAGGTTAAGATACGAGGTAACTCTAATTCCAGCCAGAATCTAAATCAGTGTGTTCAAATTGTTAAGCAAAGCCTTGACTAAAGTCTCACACCTTGTAGCAAAGTCTAGAAGCATTTCACACAATGTCTTTGCATCTTCACATGGCGGTCCATTTCCAGAGACTCCATTCTTCAGTAGGTCATCCATCCTCAACAACGATAATTCATGACGCTGATAAGCCTGAACCGTGGGGAGGGAACTGGAAGAAGGGAAATCTCCAGAAGTCCCAGACACCTTCACCGTGCTGGAAGAAGCCTTCAGATTCAAATTATCTGATGGTGGAAGCACGGCAAACTTGCCGACCTAGAAACCATAAACCCCTTTGCTCATTATAGTGGTTGATGAAAACAAAAATAAAATATTATTTTCAAATTTACATTAGTTATTACATTAAAAATGAATTACGTGTGCTGGCACAGTGGCATTAGGTTGCCATGGCCGGTATCGTGATTATCTTGACTACCTGGGTTCCACTCAATGGATATTCTAATCGTCTGTTATAGTTTCAGCTCATGCTGGCTGTCTTGTTAAAAGTTAAGGTTTCTTTGCAAACAGTCTGTACTGTTCTGCCTCCACATTCGTTTTGTCCTAAACTGGGTCAAATAGACTGATTGCTAAGAATGGAAAGAGGTGTTATATGAATAAATATAATTTCTAAATTCCTGTCACCAGTCAAGTCGATTTCTGTAATTATTCGACTCTGCTATGCTTGATTCTACACCAATCGGTGATCGCAAAAGCATGACTTCAAGCAATGAGTAGGTCATCTCCCTATCACACCCGTGATAAAAGGAAGTTAAAATTCATAAAGTTCATTTGTTTCTGTGTTCTTTCCTCGCCAAGACTGACAAGGAAAGTTCACCAAGTGATAATGGAATTTCACAACGATTTTTCCCCCATATTGTTCCATCTGAAAGAAGAAATCTCCCTATAAATTTCCACATCCGGAGAAGGCCTAGCTTTCGAGGTATGAATTTTCAAAATAATCGCTTGACACTCATATAAGTCTCATATCTCCATTGCCATCATGAAGAAGAAAATGTTCAAGGCCCCAAATGTTTATGCATTGCTCTCAAAATCAGGGAAGCTTATGAAAACTCACCTCTTCAAGTGGTTTCAAGAAGTATACTTTCCACCTTTCAGTGATCACAGCATTCTTTTGGTAGACAGGCTATAGAAAGAATAACTCCAGAAGATAAAACGGTGAAAGTATTAACAATAAAATTCCAAAGCACCCAACTCCGATTGTTCAGCTTCTTGATGTTTATGGCTTTAGGTCTTGGAAAAATTTCATTTGGAAGTTCTTTGATAGTGTTTTGTTACCGGTACTTGGCACGAATATTATATTGCATCAGAGAGATAATGTGATTAAATTGCAGTCCTTAATGCATAATCAGCTTTCATCTCCTAGATAACAGTATCTAATTTGTTTAAATATGGCTGGCATAAGGTCGGGTACTTTGACAACAAACCTGATAAATTCATCACTTTTGCAGAATTTAGTTTTCACGTCGATGTACAGTACTGCTGTACAGCAGACTGTGAGAAACTTATTTTTCTGAAATGTTCGTGGTGCAAAGATCCACTCCACGTTTTGAGCATTTTTATAACGATTTCTACTATTGTGATCAGTACAGTGAGTAATTTCAGGTATGCTTACATTTCCTTATCATTCCTTCATAGACTATTCTATTGTCAATTTCATGAATATTATGCATCTGGTATGTCATTTTCATAACATATTATTTAAGGATATTTTGACAGTACAGTATGCCTGATCTGTCAGCACATAGCAGTGTTTGCATTAGCTGTTATAGTTCTGAATTTAAGAATTTGAAAAAATCATATCTCGAAAACTAGGCTTTCTCCAGATGTAGAAATTTATAAGGAGGTTTCTTATTTCAAATGGAACATATGGGGGAACAATCGTGAAATTCCATTATCATTTGGTGAGCCTTAGTTGTGAGTCAAAATATTGAGTCAGTGTGGTTTGGAACAAGTTAACCACATTCTTCAGTGAAAACAATCGGCACCAATTCGAAATTAGGTAAAAAAGTTACACAGTGTCAATCCAATAACTTTTTCAGTCGCCTAGCTCTGTAACTGATGAAATGAACATAGCAACAGTTCTTCATCACTGACACATATCTTTTCTAATATTCCAGATTATTTTAAGTATAATTTAATACTTTCGTGATATTCGTCATACGAAATTTATTTTAGTTTTTGCAATATGTCTTAGATGCAGAAGCAGCTACCTCATCAAGGAAGACAAAGACTAGTTCATAGCAATGAATTCAACACATGGTTTCCTCTTCCCTCGTCTTCCCTAAAAATACATCCATTAAGCAGTGCAAAAATTAATACATTATTAAAAATAAAATAAAACCCGTATTTCCCCTTGAAGTGTGTTCCAAATGCATATATATTTGGAAAATTTCTACTAACCAACAGAACCTAACCATAATTCAGTCGTGTCTATTGACCCTCTGAAATTCAGCCCCACAATGCAGCAAAATCCAGAGCTAAAATAATCAAATGTACTTCACACATTTTGATTATAATTTAAAATAAAGATTTACTTCCAACCACTCTGAATATACACACAATAGGAATAAACATACATTGATTGTGGTTAAAGTTACAGAAACCATTCAAATTATCACAAATACAGATAAGAATACCAAATACTCTTCTTTCAGATTTAATTTACTGACCTGCTCCTGTTCTGCAGAAGAACAGATATTTCATAACATTGCATGCAGTGTGTAAATAAGCATCCTTGCAAAACTGGTGATGTAGCATAAATGCTTTAGCTATGATAATGCACCGATAAGAACTGTGAAAAAGAACAATATTTCCAGCCTGTAGCATTACTGCTTCAGCTTGGGTTCTGAAACAACTCAACTGTGGAAACTTGAACACTTGCCTGCAACATTTATTCATTTAAATTTGAAAGGCTGTGGACAAAATAGAATTTGCAATAGCATTAATGCTCTACTGAAAACAGGCAAAAAAATCTAAGAGGTCAGACATTCCATGCCAAAGTGGACACATACTTTAAAACAAAAATCTTCAAGATATACTTCTTTTGTGTGTTAGTCTTATTAAAAATATATGAAAGTGTTGGGTAGTACTTGAAGAAATTTGAAAAATTTATATTTTTATATTTTTGTGCTTATTAGAATTTGGTATATTAATCTGTCAACACTTGACGTGCAGAAAGGTTAAATTGGTGGACCTGTAGCAATAACAATAGTGCTTTTTTTAACAACTTACTAATTGAAACACATTATTAATTTGTTACTCAACAGTGTAATTTTCGTGGTTTGCAAAGCAATAATTTTCATATGAATCACAAATGAATTATATCTACAACATATTCCCCCTCCATAACAAAAAGGTAAGAAAGTTTCCTTTATATATACTATAAACATTAACAAATTATTTCGAATGTGCATTTAGATCAAACAATTTAATCTTAACATAACCACAAATGTTAATTATGCTTGATCTTAACTATGAAATTTATATTGAATTTTAAAATACTGTAACATATTAGGTTCGACCAAGAAGGTGCCATGGCAAATAAAGCAGAAGATTCAGAGAATAGTGACCACGAGAGCGGGAGCGAGCAATCAACTAATGAAGATGTATTGCAACAGCGTGGAAATGTCATGCTCCTCCAAGAAACCACAGGAGGTATTTTCGACTGGTAATGAGGTACAATCGTTTCTATTTATTACTTCACGCTCTTTGATTTGTGTTCTCAATTACATCATCGTACATACTAGACACAAGGAGGACATCTTTGTACCATCGTGGAACATACTTATTCCAGTAATCCATTACACTCTTTAGTTCCTTGGCCACACCTGTTACTCTGGGTGTATGCAGAACAATATTTTTTGCTCTCTGGCACATGCTCTACACTTCAAACTTGGAGAGTTACGCAGGTAGGCAACCAGAGGGCCCATATGTTTTAAACAATGAGTCCAGCAGTGTTGTAAAAAAGACTAGCTGAACCATTTGTGAACTCTGGCAGGAATGTGACCATGGAACTGGTTTACATCTGTTGGTCTGGTGAATGAACTAGTGAGTGAAAAAATCTCACAGCTGTTGTAACAACTCGAAAAAACGAGAGAGAGATAAACACAAGGCCAGGACCAGTCAAGAGCAGCCTGTCTGCTTTCGCGGAAGAGTCAATGCTAGTATCGTTATTTTTCACAATGGTACAGAAACGTCCTTCTTGTATCTAGTATTTACAATGATGATGTAATTGACAACGCTGGTGAGAAGACGACAAATTAACGAAAGGTGGGGTTGATGTGTTCGATTAACTTTAAGCTTGAGGTAGTCACTTCGTGTGTTTTACACTATGATGGACATTGCTGGAATAAATTCTCAAATAATTTTTCCAGCAAACACAGCTGATAACTTGAAACGCGGCAATTACATGAAGACTTCAACCTCAGATAACAAAGCCTCATCCTGAGACAAGTGCCACAGTATTGGGGATTAACAGAGACCATAGAATGAGACTGAAGAGAAAGGTAGATCTTCATGAGGAAATGTCCTTAGTTGCAGATGAAGCAGGTACGGCAAGAGACATAGTCAAATGTGGGAAGAAAAACAGAAAGACAAAGGTATGATGTGCAGAGTGTAGTCAACCTATTTGTGGTGAACACACAGTAACTCTATACAGTGGATGCCAGTGGCAGTGAATAAGGGACTATTACTATACCTTTTCTTCAAGAGTTAGATTCTTTATTGTAATTTGTTAAAACCAACATTATGTTTCATGTTTATCTTGTTTCACTTAATCCTATAGAAAAAATAGGAAAACAATAATCAAAACAGTTTAAAATATTTAATGAAAATGTTAAAAATAAGAAAATATTGTTTAATTTTGTTGTAAGTTAGTAACAAAATTGTTTATGCACTTTGTAAATAATTGTAAAATTATAATAATGGCTAAGCAGTGGATAAAACAAGCATAAAAAGATCATATTACATATAAATTACCCAGCAGAGAGACAAAAAAAAATAGTGAGTGCTGTATTCACCCACAACCAACCATGTTGCAAAATGGAGCGCAACCAATGAAGGGTTAAGAAAGGATATCAGGCAAGGGTAAACACAACCAAGGATGAGAATAGTGACTTGTTTGCAGACTTTCATTCCATCTGAACAAATGGAAAAACTATTCTGGGCAACTACTAAATATACAGATCATCATCATCATCATCATCATCATCATCATCATCATCATCATCAAGTGGGGGTCCTACGGCTCCAGCAGCATCCCACTCTTTGTCGCCAGAGAGCTCCATCTTGAACATCGCTAAGCCTTAAATTCCTCTCCTCCATCACCCTTTCCACTCCTTTCTTCCACTGTGGCCGTGGCCTCCTCTTCTCCTTGTTCTATCCAGCAGTTGATAATTGAACATCATATATGGTATTCTATAATGATCCATCCTAAGCACGTGGCTATAACATAACAAATGCCTCCTCTCAATGTTATGAATATTAGTGTCCTCTTTCTTCATTCTGTGTCCCACCAACTAGTTGCTAGCAAGGAGGTGGTAAGTCCAGTAACAGGGTTGCCATCTTTAAGCATCTGGACCTGCTTCAATACTGCATTTCCTCAGTATTAGGTGGAATGGTTATACCGCCATGACTTGGTCCCCAGAGCCTTGTTCGTACACTAAATGGGATCAAAAGAAAAATGAAGATATCCTTCAAGAACTTAATGTGTCATCAAAACTGGACTATATCTCCAGATATCAGTTAAACTGGAAGGAACACATCTCAAGAATGGTTTCATCCAGGATCCCTAAGGCAATAATGAAGTATCATCCAAATGGGAAATGGTCACTTGGTCGACCTACGAAAAGATGGCAAGAAAATCGAGTTCTCAGGCCGTAACAGTTCTTTTGGGACTAGTACTTGACAGGATGATTATGATGATGATGATGATGGTGTTAGGAGAATCAATGAGGGGATACTTTTATGCATCTTATAATACATATTGCACGAGAATAAAAGTTAAACTGTGCTAAAATTTTATGTATTTCACTGAAATATATTTTCTAAACTCAAAGTAGAGATCAGTTTCCCACATTGGCAGTGTCCCAACTTGTGAGGCGAAACCAATCAACAAGCAGTACGTAGCTCATATCGGCGCAGCAGCATCCTTCCAGGTAGACCACGCATGACTTCTGGCCTGGCGATAGTGAGCGACGCCCCAGTGTCCACCAGTACTCTGCATGGACAGCCTCTTATCCATCCATCAGCAATCAGCCCATCGTCGCATCTTCTGTTAACCGTCTTCAAGATCAGCTGAGGGGACGGTGATGACGGCGCCGACATGCCCCTCCTCGCATCAGCCCCTTCTAGTTTTCCTGTCTGTGGCCAGATTGGTCGCAGTCCCTCCCTAAGTGCCCAGGTTCGCCGCAGGACCAGCAGGTGGGCACTCCTCGTCTCCGTCGTTCGAGTGACTTCGGTTTGCATTCCTCGACGTCGGCCGCCACGACGCTCCTAATCCGGTGCGGTGCTGAGACGTTCACTGTCAACTTGGCCGCCTCCATCCTGAGGGCCGTCGGTTGAGCGTCGTTGATGGTGTGCTGCTCGGCCAAGAATAGTTGTTGTCTGATCTTGGGGTTGCGGACTCCGCAGCAGAAGGTGTAGGCTGCCTCTCCAGCGACGAAGCTAGGAGATAGGCCCCTGAGAGCCTTATGGGCCAGTTGTGTCATCGCCATCGCAAATTCTTGTAGGGAGTCACCTGACTGTTGGACCCTCGTTTCCAGTTGGGTCCTAAATGCTGCCGTAAGTTGATGGTCACCATAACGTCCCTCCAAGGCCTCCATTATCTCTACAGCTGTTCCCTTTTCTGGGACACTGTGGAGGATCTCCAACGCCTGTCCCTGAAGCGTGGCCAGCAGTGTGTAGTTTTCTCCGCTGGCATCCAGCCATTTTGCTCCGCGATAGCCTCGAATTTGCGTCGGAAAATCGGCCAGGACGTCGTACCGTCGTACTTCGGCGTCTTGATGTTCGAATGTCTGGCTGGAGGCATTGATTCCACAGGGCCACTATATGGGGTCCTTAGTTCTGTTGCCAATTTTTCCACAGCCCGTCGAACCTCTTTGGCAACTATCTGTTTATGTTCTCTAGCCTGGCGATCCACCAACGCGAGTATGTGCTTGTTTTCCTCAGCATGTTGAGCCATTAACGCGGGTATGTGCTTGTTTTCCTCAGCATGTTTACTGAGCAACTCACTCGTCTGCTCTTGAGGGTGCTCGAGAGTGTGAATTTTGACGTCGAAATGATATACGTCCTGTCTTAGTTCGGTCACTGTTTTATTTACAGTTGGAGATTTTCGTTTAGTTTGTCGAAATCGATCTTAAGTTCATCTTTCACGATGGTAACAATTCCATCCACTTGCGTCGAAACGCTACCAATTTGCGTAGTGACGTCATTAATGTGCTCGTTCATGTTGTCTTTCACTTCACTGATGTGTTTGTTCATGTTGTTCATGTCACTTTTCACTTCTGTGATGGCTTGCAGGATCTGCTGTAGCGTAAGGTTATCCATTATGTCCACAATATTCCACTTTTGACACCAATGTGTAACTTTTAGTCTACTTTTACCACCACACACCCGACAACAATGTGGTTTTTATTTCTAATAATTCACCCTACAACAGTGGGTATTCCACTCAACAGCTCAGCTCTGAAGATGACCACAACACAGCAGTCGAAACGTCAGCCACCAACACCAAGACAATGTGGTATAAGCCCCGAAGTTATCCAGACCATGTACACCAGCCGCGGAAGCCTACGCGAACACTTATTAAATATATATTTTGCTTATGCTCAGTCCGTCTTATCTTATAATTCTCTGGGGCAATGCAACCTGTATTGAGAGAGTTTAATTATTCAGAAACGAATATTACAATTTACAGTACATTTAATTAAAATCAAAGGGAATGAGACATTTTTAGAAATTCATTACTTACTTACAAATGGCTTTTAAGGAACCCAAAGGTTCATTGCCGCCCTCACATAAGCCCGTCATCGGTCCCTATCCTGTGCAAGATTAATCCAGTCTCTATCATCATATCCCACCTCCCTCAAATCAATTTTAATATTATCCTCCCATCTACGTTCGGTCTCCCTAAAGGTCTTTTTCCCTCCGGTCTCCCAACTAACACTCTATATGCATTTCTGGATTCGCCCATACGTGCTACATGTCCTGCCCATCTCAAACGTCTGAATTTAATGTTCCTAATTATGTCAGATGAAGAATACAATGCGTGCAGTTCTGCGTTGAGAAATTCATTACTTCTCTATTTATTTATAAATCAGCTTTTTACAAAGCAATAGCGGAATATTTAAATTACATATTGATGTATCCGAAAAATATAATAATAATAATAATAATAATAATAATAATAATAATAATAATAATGGATATGATGTGAAATATCATTATTGAAACTGTATCATACACGAATATGAAATAAAGTATTCATTGAAAACTATGGGACGCCTGATTATTCAAAGTCTCCCATAGTATTACAACTCGTTGCCTGTGGTATACCTTGTGGAGGCTGGCCGTATTATGGGTCCCCATGTTTTGTTTGGTACGATCCCAGCCTCCGCAGGGAGCACTTATCAAAAGCATACAGCCTCTCTATAGTATGTAACTCGTTGCAACATTTCAACTCTGATGCCCTATCATGACTATGCCCGGATGGCTGCAGACACTGGCTGAAAGTAGAAGAGCGAGATGGCGCCCACACAGTCCAAGCCATTGCTGCCCAGCCAAGCCCGGAATGGGATAGCGCCACCATAAGTAGGGAGCAGGTGGAGGACCCAAACATTAGACAGCTACTGCGTGATGTGGAGTCCGGTGGGCCGATATCGCCAACGGTAGCACCACTTACAAGAGCTACTGGGCCCAGTGGGAATCCTTCACGGTCAAGGATGGGATACTGAAAAGAATTTGGGAGTCGGCCGAAGCAAGGTTAAGGAAGTGCTGGAGGAGACTCATGCTGTGACTGGAGGCCACCTGGGAGCCAAGAAGATGCTGGACAAGTTAAGGCAGAGATTCTACTGGCTTCATCAGAGAACCAACACAGAACAGTGATGCTGAAGGTGTGACATATGTGCACCAGGGGAGCCATGCAGCAGTACAACGTGGGAGATCCTTTTGAGAGAATCGCCATCGACGTTGCTGGACCGTTCCTGGCCACAGATCGAAGGAACCGCTACCTGCTAGTAGTCATAGATTATTTCACAAAATGGCCTGAGGTGTACGCGATTCCAAACCAAGAGTCTTTAATGGTGGCAGATGCACTGCTTGACAACTTCATCTGCTGATTCGGTGTATCCCAGGAATTGCATAGTGATCAGGGGTGCAATTTCGAGTTCAACCTGATGAGAGAATTGTTAAGAGTGTCTGGGGGTGCATAAAACAGGACCACTCCCCTTCACCCACAGTCCGATGGCATGGTGGAATGCTACATCAAAACCGTAGAAGAGCACTTGCGGAAGGGTTGTGTCCAACCATCAGTGAGACTGGGATGCCAGAGTGCCACTATTCCTCTTGGCCTACCAAGCTTCGCTCCACGATACAACAGGGATGACACTGGCCAACATGGTCTTCGGAAGGGAGCTGCGCCTGCCCTGTGATCTGCTGTCTGGCACGCCACCCAGCGCCGACCAGCCAGCAACTGACTATGTGGCAGAACTGACCGAGAAGTTGGAGTCCATCAACTGGCTAGAGAGCATCTCAAGATGGCCAGCGACAGGATGAAAGTGTGCTACGACAGATTAGCCAACTCTGTGGGATTCCAGGAGGGCAATCTAGTTGGCTGTATCGATCAACCAGGACCAAAGTGAAATCGCCGAAGCTGCAATGTGCCTGGGATGGACCCTACCACGTGGTAACCTGGATCAACGACGTGGGCGACAGCCCACAGGGAAGATGATGGTGGTGCACCTGGACTGACTAGCAGCTTACCAAGGGACTGTTGTCCGGGATGGACAGTCCTAAGAAGGGAGCAATGTGGCGCCATTCCAGAATGTTCTGGTTGCCTCAGGAAGTTGTGCGCGCATCTAGCAAGAAGAAGGTGCGGGGAAACTCGAACCTGTGGTATGGAGCGAGGGGGGAGAAAAGCTACTGTGACTGGGCAGAAGTAAGGAAGCATCTAGAAGCGGATTTCTATCGAAGATTCTGAAAGCCACGCGAATCGAAGATTCCAGAACATGTGGGGTAGTAATAAAAGCGCGAGTAGCTGACAGAGGGATCTCTGTTGTTCTTCCTGTATTGTTGCTGCAGTTCAGGATACCTCTGTTCTTCCTGTATTGTTGCTGCAGTTCAGGATATCTCTGTTGTTCTTCCTGTATTGTTGCTGCAGTTCAGGATATCTCTGTTGTTCTTCCTGTATTGTTGCTGCAGTTCAGGATATCTCTGTTGTTCTTCCTGTATTGTTGCTGCAGTTCTTCAGGATATCTCTGTTGTTCTTCCTGTATTGTTGCTGCAGTTCAGGATATCTCTGTTGTTCTTCCTGTATTGTTGCTGCAGTTCAGGATATCTCTGTTGTTCTTTCTGTATTGTTGCTGCAGTTCAGGATATCTCTGTTGTTCTTCCTGTATTGTTGCTGCAGTTCAGGATATCTCTGTTGTTCTTCCTGTATTGTTGCTGCAGTTCAGGATACCTCTGTTGTTCTTCCTGTATTGTTGCTGCAGTTCAGGATATCTGTTGTTGTTCTTCCTGTATTGTTGCTGCAGTTCAGGATATCTCTGTTGTTCTTCCTGTATTGTTGCTGCAGTTCAGGATATCTCTGTTGTTCTTCCTGTATTGTTGCTGCAGTTCAGGATATCTCTGTTGTTCTTCCTGTATTGTTGCTGCAGTTCAGGATATCTCTGTTGTTCTTCCTGTATCGTTGCTGCAGTTCAGGATACCTCTGTTCTTCCTGTATTGTTGCTGCAGTTCAGGATACCTCTGTTGTTCTTCCTGTATTGTTGCTGCAGTTCAGGATATCTCTGTTGTTCTTCCTGTATTGTTGCTGCAGTTCAGGATATCTCTGTTGTTCTTCCTGTATTGTTGCTGCAGTTCAGGATATCTCTGTTGTTCTTCCTGTATTGTTGCTGCAGTTCAGGATATCTCTGTTGTTCTTTCTGTATTGTTGCTGCAGTTCAGGATATCTCTGTTGTTCTTTCTGTATTGTTGCTGCAGTTCAGGATATCTCTGTTGTTCTTCCTGTATTGTTGCTGCAGTTCAGGATATCTCTGTTGTTCTTCCTGTATTGTTGCTGCAGTTCAGGATACCTCTGTTGTTCTTCCTGTATTGTTGCTGCAGTTCAGGATATCTCTGTTGTTCTTTCTGTATTGTTGCTGCAGTTCAGGATATCTCTGTTGTTCTTCCTGTATTGTTGCTGCAGTTCAGGATATCTCTGTTGTTCTTCCTGTATTGTTGCTGCAGTTCAGGATATCTCTGTTGTTCTTCCTGTATTGTTGCTGCAGTTCAGGATATCTCTGTTGTTCTTCCTGTATTGTTGCTGCAGTTCAGGATATCTCTGTTGTTCTTCCTGTATTGTTGCTGCAGTTCAGGATACCTCTGTTGTTCTTCCTGTATTGTTGCTGCAGTTCAGGATATCTCTGTTGTTCTTTCTGTATTGTTGCTGCAGTTCAGGATATCTCTGTTGTTTTTCCTGTATTGTTGCTGCAGTTCAGGATACCTCTTTGTTGGCAACTGATGATAAACTATACGAAATGATTGGGCATTTTCCACATGTTTACATTCTGTCACAAAGAAACATATACCATTCAACTCACCCCTGCAGTTATTTCTTTTATTTTAATACAGGGCAGAAGAAAAAAGTAAAGATTAAACAACTCACCACCGGATCAAAATTATCAGACACTCCATCAGAGGTAATGAAGACAATATCACCAGGCTCCACTTCTGTCATGGAGCATGTTAGATTGTTGAGCTCTGGATTCTGGCCATCCACTGGTCCCAAAGCTCCCAGGGCATCTCGCATGTCCCGCATGCAGTGGATATCATGGGAGCCTGCCAAAATAACAAATCTGCAATGCCTGTCCATTTTTACTACATACATACAGTAATCCGTGGTATGACAACCCATGAAGGGTTAAGGTCAACCAGTCCACTGCTACCCTAACATCCAATTGCCTCAGCAGAGAGGAACGATCATCCTACCAGTATGGAGGTACCATATGATCAGCATGATTGCTACCTAGTGTAACCCACCAAATTTATCACAATGCTGGGTGGGCACTGCACAGTGGTCAAAATCACGAATCTAGAAAAAAAATAAGTTTGGTCACTCTTGAGGATGTAAGTAAAAATGGTTCAATATTATTCGAAACATGTAGCCCTATCATTATCAAGTCTTTAAACAAGAGTAATCTAAAATATTACTGTGTGGCAGAGTCTAAAAGTTAAATGTTTAGATGCTGACTTCAAGCCTGGTGTCAAGACTGTTATTGTCATTGTCAGATAAATTAGTGGCTGCAAGGAAGTGTGAACAAGAGGAAGCTCCCATTCCTCCTGAATTTTAAAGGCATGTATGCCATTTCGATATAATAATTATACATTTACTGAGAGCTGTGTCTTTCAATGTTAACTAGTATTCGTTAGGGGAAAAATTAAATTATTATTTTTATTCTAGAGCCTCAAACCAATTATTATTTTTATTCTAGAGCTTTAAACAGAATTTAAAAACATATATAGCCGAACATATCGATAAAACTTTAGTATATAGTACAAAAACTTAAGGGCTATAAGAGGCCTTAAACCGCAAAGTGCGTGACTTGCGCCTTGCCTTTTAAAGATATTTGTCATTCCTTCTAGGTGATTAACAAGAACAATTCCTGCACAGGACTTGCCTTAATCGAAAAGAAAACATCCGTCAGTATTGTACCAAATCGACACATATGGACCAAAACCCTAATAAAGTGTAAATAGGATGTTAATTTAAAGATATTGAATAAATTACACCACTGAACTTAGTTTATAATTTTATGCGTTGCTCTTACACAATTAGACTTGAAATAAAAGTTAAATATCTTACATTAAATTCGTTTGCTTAACAACAGGGATTTTGATGTTTTCATAATAAATACTAAAGTTATCATTTACTATTATATAAAAATTCAGAACGGTCCTTCACTTTCTATTTCTAGAGGAAACCACGATGTCTCAAACAGGAGTCAAATTACGGATGGAGACTCATATGGAACTCTTCCAGAAGGAAAGGTTTATAGTGAATGACTTATGTAATTAAGTAAAGGACAAATCAGAATATTACAGAACTGCAGTGATAATATTGCCTAAAACTAATTTTTTCAATTCTGAAGTAAAATCCTTGCCTGCTGATCCGGAGTCACTTGGGCATGGATTCGATTCCAACTTGGGTTGATTACCTGTCTAGGATTTTTCCGAGGTTTTCCCCAACCATAATGCGAATGTCAGGTAATCTATGGCGAATCCTCGGTCTCATCTCGCCAAATACAATCTCACTATCACCAATTCCAATGATGCTAAGTTACCTAATGGTTGATACAGCGTCGTTAAATAACAAAGTAAAAGAAGTACGAAAACGGTTAGGATTTTTAAGATCTGACTTCCAGACATTTTGAAACCAATGTGGTAGAAAATGTGGTAGGTTTGTACTAAAATGCCGAAAATGTTTCAATTCAGAAATACATTTCCCGGAGTCTGTTAGGAGATTATTACGTTCACACAGTACCACAGACCCTACACCTGCTGCATCATCTGTTCGAAGACCAAGAAAACAATTTTCGGAAGACAGTTTAAAAATAAGATGTAGATTAGTACAGTCATTGGTGAAGGAGAAATCAAAAGAAGTGTGTCTTGCAAGTCAGGTCTCATTGAGGAGTGCAGGGATGCAGCATCTGTAGTAAGAGACAGAAGAGAAACCACTTCGAAAAGGGACACAAGATATAAAAAAAGCCTACTTTCACCATGTTCACCGCCAATACAAAATATCCACGAAGTACTGTCAAACTCACTAAACAGCAATACATTAATATCTCAAAAATCTGTTACATAGAAGACAAGAAATTATGATGGTGTCGTGTATAGTTCCTGGGGTAGCTCAGTCGATAGAGCATTCGTGCACTAAGTGAAGGGTCCCGGGATCGATGCCTGGCCCCAGAACAATTTTTCCCTTGAAATTATTCAAGCCTGCTTCACAGGGAGCTTCTACCTGAAAGCCAGATTTGCAAAATGTAATTACAGTTTGTATACAAAACAATTACCTGTAACTAATGTACCTGTACAAAGTTTCATGAAAATCTGTTACATATGAGAAAAGTTATTTTGTCCCACTAGATTTACGTTTTGGACCACTGTGCACGGGACCAAAATTATACAGGATGGAAGTGAACCTATTACATTAATTCATAGAGCTAATAGATGAAGTCAATGCAAACATGTTTTGTGAAATAAGATTTTTGATATGTCTAATAGTTCGGAGAGTACTAAGTGTAATGTGTTGCAACACTGTAATGCACCTTGAGGTCACTGCTCTGCAGTGCTCGTGAGTAATTGTTCACTCTGCAAGATTTGCGAGAGGAGGATGTGAACAAAAACGTCTAGTCACCACTGGCACTTATCCCACTTTTATTTGTAGGATTGTATGTGTTTCTTTTCTCACTGGTGCTTAACCCATTCTTATTTGTAGGATTGTATGTGTTTCTTTTCTCACTGGTGCTTAACCCATTCTTATTTGTAGGATTGTATGTGTTTCTTTTCCCACTGGTGCTTAACCCACTCTTATTTGTAGGATTGTATATGTTTCTTTTCCCACTGGTGCTTAACCCACCCTTATTTGCAGAATTGTATATGTTTCTTTTCCCACTGGTGCTTAACCCTCTCTTATTTGTAGGATTGTATGTGTTTCTTTTCCCACTGGTGCTTAACCCACCCTTATTTGCAGAATTGTCTGTGTTTCTTTTCCCACTGGTGCTTAACCCACTCTTATTTGCAGAATTGTATATGTTTCTTTTCTCACTGGTGCTTAACCCACTCTTATTTGTAGGATTGTATGTGTTTCTTTTCCCACTGGTGCTTAACCCACTCTTATTGGTAGGATTGTATATGTTTGTTTTCCCACTGGTGCTTAACCCACCCTTATTTGCAGAATCGTATATGTTTCTTTTCCCACTGGTGCTTAACCTACTCTTATTTGTAGGATTGTATGTGTTTCTTTTCCCACGGGTGCTTAACCCACCCTTATTTGCAGAATCGTATATGTTTCTTTTCCCACTGGTGCTTAACCCACTCTTATTTGCAGAATTGTATACGTTTCTTTTCCCACTGGTGCTGAATAGTTTCTTATTTGTAGATTTGTACGTGTTTATTGTCCCATTGGTGCTGAACCCACACTTTTTTGTAGGATCAATCCCTTTCATGCGAGGAGGAATCTACGGTTTCAATAAAATCCACTAACCTATCAATGATAGCTTTTATTCATAATTCATAATTAGCATTGGCCTGGTTGGCTCAGTTGGTATAGTGCTGGCCTTCTATGCCCGAGGTTACGGGTTCGAGCCCAAACAAGGCCGATGGCATTTAAGTGTGTGCTTAAATGCGAGAGGCTCATGTCTATAGATTTACTGGCATGTAAAAGAACTCTTGCAGGACAAAATTCCGGCACACCAACAACACTGATATAACTTCGGGAGTTGCAAGCATTGTTAAATAAAACATAACATTTCTAACATTTCATCATTAGCCTTCAGTCCTTGTTGTCCATAATGTCTTTTCTCCAATTGAGAAGAGAAATGCAGTACTGGTGCCATGACCACTAAATTTCAATACAGTGGATACATTCTAGTTTATCTCTGGAAAAATTCTCAAGTTTTTGAAACATAATAAAAAGACTCACAGATAGACATTATGCATAGATATTATGTACTCCATTATACTTCAAATCTTTGTAAATTGCAAATTTCTGTAGATAAATTTTGATAACCATTAAACTTACAAACGTCCATTTTATCCAATTTCACTATCATGAATTAGCAACAATCAGAATCCATTTGACAATGAAAAGTGTCAATGCATAGTTTTGTTTTTGTAACTTAATGATTAATGTGTAAGTCACTAAGTTCCTCTTATCAACATGAGATTTATATTAAAAAATGTAAAAAATGTTATGGGGTTTTATACATTCTGTAGGAATTGTATCAAACACGAGTTCAATTCATTCTTTTGGTGACATGATTAAGCTGAAGTTTTTTTAATAGGCATCTCCACTTTTCAGCAGTTCTTTCTAATGCTCTATTCTGTCGATAAATGAGTGCACACAAATTATTTATTATTTTAAGTTTACTTACTCACCTTTTGTAATTTCCCTTACACCATGTTGTGCACTGTACACATATGAGAGGCTATCACCAACATTGCAGATGCAGGCAACAAATCTATCTGAATCTGCTAATGGCAATACTAGGGCTGTAGTAAGCGTAGTCAACATTCCAGATTCTTGAAGAATTAGACTATGTGCAGCATGGAATGAGCGTAGCAATGAGACAAACACCTCCTGTTAAAGAAGATGGAGTTAATAAATACCACATTCACATCCTGGGCAGACAATAATGCATACTCGATTTACGGTGCAATGAAAACTTAAATGTAAACATAACAGTCTCATGCAAACAGAAATATAAGAAATACAATTTAAGTGTTCAGAATGGAAAATACATTCTACTGGTTCTCGATAACTACTGCTGATTCATGGAATGAACTGTGTGCAGTTCTGTTTACTCAGATGCTGTGCTGCCCTGTCCTTGCAGGTACGACGAGAGGTTTATCTTATATCTTCCTTTACCATATCACTCCTATCATTTGATTGGCTAAATTATTCACTCCAACTTAAATTTAATTGGAAAGCTTGAGGATAATGATATTGTTATAGTTTCGTCTACATGAACGTACTGCCAACAATTACAATAATACAATTTTTCTTAACTTTCATATCAATGCAATGTTTATGTTAAAGTCTGCATTGTCAATGAGGTTATGTTTTTTTAATCATATTTCCTTGTTTTCCGGTGAAAGTAATAGTGACAATGCAAAATCTGTTAGCAATACCACAATTAGCGCCAAGAATTACATAATGAAGAATGTAAACTACATTTATTGCTTTGGCAGCAGGACAAAATTTAACATTTCCTCGCAACCAATTTCATCAATTGACAATATCATTTAGTTTGTGTTTACATCACATCATTGAGATTGTATTGTGAAAGTAACCTCACAGCCTCAGAAGAAATAAATAATATTATATCGGTATAAATATCAATGGCCTAGATCTAGTACCATGTATGTCATTTTTCCTAAATTTTCAAGAGAGACATGAAACTGTTTATTATTTATACATTCTATTTGAACCATTGAAAAGCACAATAATCAGTCAGAATACTACATTATATAACAACTGCCAATATTCATTGTGATTAGGCAGTGTCGAAACAATGCGTAAAAAAATTCAATATATTTTTGTGTGTGTGTGTGTGTGTGTGTGTATGTGTGTGCGTGTGTGTGCGCGCGCGAGCGCACGCGTTTTTTTTTTTCAAAACTAGAGGGCAAAATTTGAAAAATGGGTTCGTAATATTTAGAGAAGAAAAATAGTATATCATCTTTGTTCCTGCGAAAACTCCTATGTGCAAAATATGAAATTTTTCAGTAGGAAGGAAAAACACATTTATTCATTCTATGGAGTGGTACATAGGAGGTTGTGAATTCTTACATTTTCGAAAGAAAGAAATATAATTACATATAGGAGATTTTATTATTTGCTGTATCACTATTCAAGTTATTTAATAGAGCAAAAATCTGAAAATCGATAAATATGTCACATAGGAGTTATTGCAGGAATGACGACGATATATAGACATGGGTCTGGAAACTTTAGCTTCTGACTAAGTTTTATATGACAAATCTATTGACATCACCTTAGAGATAATGTTCCAAATATCCAACTCCTCCCTCACAAATCATCTCACTGATCTTCAAACATTCCTGGTGTGGCATTCATGACTAGTACAAAAGCTGGAAAATTAGGATTAGTACTACACTGTTGTAAGAATGTGACAAGGTCCGGGTCTGTGCACACTGTTGTTCGTGCAAATCTCTCCACAGAGTCACACAAGCAACATTCTTCTACATTCGTACCCTTTCCAGGATTCTGATCCACAATATCCAGAACCTCTTTGCTCCCTTGTCAGACTAGGGTGACAGTTCCTTTAAAATATTTTTCTATCTAGACATATGCGTCTTGGGTGTTATTCCTGTTAGAAATGACGTAACGTCGTTACAGTACAGGTGGGAGCTACACTCTGGGCCTCCATGGCCTCTTAAGGGGATACCTTTGCTTTGCTTTACTTTACAAAGCATTACCACCACCTCAATACACACAATCTTCAACAACGGAAAAGCTTCAAAGAATGATTTGAATACTCAAAATTATGCTTGTGAAGCTGGGAAATCATTTGTAGGAGGTAAGAAATTATGTTCAAAATCATTCAACCTAGACAATTCCTACAAATTTTAACACAGGTTTGCATGAATCTCAGATTTAACTACACCAAATAATGTAATGGGTTATATTAAAATCTTACCAGATGGCCTGTTAATTAAGAAACTAAGAATTTCCAGACCTGTTTTTCTTCTTCAGGTATTACGGATCCATGACTCTTACCACTGTCAGTTGAGATGATTCTTCAGATTATTTAGGGTGGTCATTTCCAAACTTTGAAAATTGAGGACATGTATACATAGGCTAAAACATTTATGGTGAGAACCTGATTTACGAAGAAACTGTGACTCACTCTCTGTTGAATGGCCAACTTTATATTTTATATTTCTGCCTTTTACTAGCAGCCTCCAGATGTCGTCTAATGTCCAGGAATTTTTTGTATATGGCTGAGAAATGTTTGCAGATTTGGAGTTCTGCTTTAACCAAATCCACATGTAGACAGTTTCTGTTGTTTGTCTATGCTAAGGTCATCATAGAAAAAAATCTTTCAATATGAGCATTGCTGATCGAATGGAAAATATATAGGCACTCACCTTTTTCATATTTATGAGAAGGACTTCTCATTTACTAAACAATTTCAAATAACGATCTTCACTACAGTAAAATCCCTCGGAACCGGAACCAAATAACCAGCAATACAGTAGCGTGCAAATTAATCCAAACAATGTAATTACTTATGCAAAAACACTCAAACGGGATAAAAAAAAAGGATCTAAGACATACCTCAGTAATCTATGTGGCCTCCCTTGTTCCTAATAACAGCTCTGAGACGATTTGGCATGGATTCCACTAATTTCCCACAAATATTCATTTCTTCATCACGAAACCATACACCAATGAGGGCAGAAATCATCTTCTCCTTTGTAGAACAATCCATTTTTTGCATTCTTCTTTTGCAAATTGACCACAAGTTCTCAATGGGGTTGATGTCGGGTGAGTTGCCTGGCCAGGGGAGTAGGCCTACCTGAATATTCTTCTTGTTGAAGAATTCTGTAGTTTTTCGAGACGTATGGCATGGTGCCAGGTCTTGTTGGAACACACCTCTGCCATCCGGAAATGATTTTTGCAGCTGGGGTACGATTCTGGTTTCCAATGAATATATTTATCAGAATTCATAATTCCCTTGATAGGTATTAATGCTCCAGGCCCTTCATGTGTAAAACAACCCCAAAACATTACTTTAGAGGGGTATTTGGGTGCTTGTTGGAGATGAGCTGCTGTTACTTTTTCGGATCCTTTCCGTGCGTAAGAAACACGGTGGCCGTGGACCTCAAAATAAGACTCATTGGAAAGAAGTATATTCTTCCAGTCATTCACTATCCAGTGTTGATGTAATTTTGCCCACATTAAGCGTTTTTTGCACATAACAGGGGTTAGCAGTTGCTTCTTAATAGGCTTACTAGCCCTTTGTCCAGCTTCGAAAAGCCTACGCCGCACTGTTGTGACGTGAATATTCGCCCCAGTGGTAGCCATTAACTCGCGGGTTAAGTCGACAGCAGTTAGTCTAGGATTTAATTTACTTTTCCTGACAATTAAACGATCATCTGCAGGTGAAGTCTTCCTTTTCTGGCCACAGTTTCCTTTTTTCTGGGGTGTGATGGATCCAGTCTTCCTGTATCGTTTTATGATCGAATTAACAGTAGCCAAACCGATGTGACATTCTGCAGCAATTTGCCTCTGTGTCATAGAAGAATGCTCTGCTAATGTTATAATTTTAGACCATTTTCGTGGAGTTGTAACCATTTGTGAAGACGACAGAATGTACACAGGATTGCAGATTGAAATGCTTATAAGTACAAAACGACAGGCAAAATGTCACATATTATAAAAAAAA
This sequence comes from Periplaneta americana, assembly GCF_040183065.1. Classification (NCBI taxonomy): domain Eukaryota; kingdom Metazoa; phylum Arthropoda; class Insecta; order Blattodea; family Blattidae; genus Periplaneta; species Periplaneta americana. Next base: position 181,360,393 of record NC_091126.1, read on the forward strand.
TAATAACAACAGACCTTCAACAATGGAATTACACGTACTACAGATGACAATTAAAGCGGTATGAGCAGCTGTGAGGCCAACAATGACAGAAAATGTAAAAATATGTCGTGTTTGGATTAATTTGCACGCTACTGTACCAAAAGCAAAAAAAAAGTTTAAATCTGTCATATGAGGAAGTTTGCACGAACTTTCATTTTCAGTGATATTCGAACCTAAAATTAGTGTATTATTTGCATTGTGTGATGTGTTTTAATAAAGAAAATCCATACAGTTTTTATGTTTATTTAATTATGTTCCGACCATCAGTGTTGTCACATTAGAAAGTTTGCACGAACTTTCATTTTCAGTGAATATTCAAACCTAAAATTAGTGTATTATATGTGTTGTATGATGTGTTTTAACCCTTTGCAGTTGGATGTAAATACCGCAGTCAGTCTGCGCGAAAAATGTGTCGGATGTTTCCCGCCATGAAACTGCAACGTGGATATTGCAGTGGCGGATGTCACCCGAGATGGGGCACGGATTTAAATATCGCAGTCACTTTGCGCGAGAAATGTGTCGGATGCTACCCGCCATGGGATGCAACGCAGATATTGCAGTGGCGGATGTCACCCGACATGGGACTCAAAAGGGTTAATAAAGAAAATCCACTTTTTTTATGTTTATTCAGTTATGAGCAAGTGATAGAGAAATAAGCTTCACATGGATGCAGTTTCAACATTTGGCAGCATGAAATACGAACTTTTCTTTTGTATTTATTCAATTATCCGGAACTAGCCTGGTCCCTTTCATGTCGGATAAGAGGGATTCTACTGCATTACTGTCTCCAAGGCCTCAACCACATCAGAGAATTCTCCACACATATATCCGAATTTGTTAAACTGATTTTTAATACTATCATGAAAGTTGTTTTCAGTGACGTCATTAGCTTACATACTGAAGTTATGCAGAATGACTCGGCATCTAATGATTAATGGTGTCTGTGAACAATTTAGCACTACGACTGAGAAAGAGGATGTATATCTTTGATATTTCACAGGCATTTCTTTCATATTTGAAACATTCCCACAGAACCTTGGGACACTCATTCTTGCATACAGTCTGGAAATAACTTTTTAAAGCCATTCCGCACTCAATTATTCTTTCAATGGATGGCAGAAGAGAGAGCCATCTACTCACATGTCTCAAGAGATTACAGTTATAAATTTCCACAAATTCGTAAGTGCTTGTAATTGTGAAATTCTGTTAGCCGAAGTGCTGAATTAACTGCACACTTTAAGCACAATATTTTCAACATCGATTTTTAGCTGTCCTGTGGCAAATCTTGTTGCAAAATATGAGCTACAAATTTAGCAGCAGTAATCCTTTTTTGAGTTGCCTTTAGTTTTTGATAATACTGTTGTGTTTTCCATAGTTTGCACAGGCAATGTCAGTAGAATATGCTGACATCTTAGTCACATCTAGGCCTGGTAACTCTAGATAGCAATTGATTCGTTATGACCTCTGCTGTTTCATTATCATCATTTTAGAAGTCCAGTAGCACATGTTGAATTCCATCTTCGAAATGCAAATATCTCAAGTATTGGAAAACACAATACATTTCCGCAGATAAGATGATAGTTGAATCATGAAAAAATACCCACAAAACTGGGGGGTTGTCTTATATGGCAGGTACAAATAAGAGACCTTAAAATTCAACACTGAAACCATTACAAAATACAACAAATCACATTTGTCGTCCAAAGCAAAGAGCTCGTCAAGCACTGTTGAGAGCGTGGTCATCTGAGTCCATTCTGAATGTGTCGAGTCGGTTTCTACTTCGTCATCAGTATTTCATAACAAATCTTCCTCTGTGCTATCCATAGTGTTAGAAATTCTGTATTTTTTTTAGGATTTTATCACTGTTTCCACTTTCATTTTTTTCCATAAGGGTTGATAGATTGGGGGTCGCCTCAAAGAACAGATACAAGCTAAAACCGTAATATTGTGCTCGAAATTTATACCTCGTCTAATCTGAAGGTCGTCTCATATGTGGATATATATGGTAATTCCATGAAAAAGTGAATAGAATCTTAAAAAAAATAATATACCATTATATAATTTCCCTATTAATTGATTCTGTAATAAAAAAGACTATATTACAAGAATTGGAAAAAAAAAAGATTTATTTATATTTTTATTGACTTTATACATAGTTGAAGTTGATAGCCTGTGTATAATGTTCTTGTATTAGGAAAAGTCAAATTGGCATATCTATCTAACTTTCTGTACAACATCAATATTGTCTACTTTATCTACACGTGCTGTTGTACATAGTTTGAACTCATCAGTCAAGCAATAAAAAATTGTTGAGGTAAGTTTCTTAGCTATTATAGCACTTAATAAGACAGTATGTATTGGTGCCACATCCATAACAAAAAAAGTGATCAAGTTAAATATATTACTACATAAACTAAAATTAATGAGTTTGTTAAAATTGGCAGAAGTAAGGCTAGAAATGAGTTCATCATCCCAAAAATAACGCAATGTCAATTAAATTTTAAATGTTTTTTTACCATGTATTTGCTGTCAGACCCGTAACAAATAAGCCCAGGAGGAATTGCAGTGTTGCTTGCTTGTGGTGCTATCCTCATGTGAGTAGGCCTAGGTTAGCCTAGTTACCTAGGCCTTTGAAATAATAATATAATAATAATAACATATACATAAAAACGTTACATTAAAATACCCCGAAAGAGAAAAGCTCGAGTTCGGGGACAGTTCCGTTACATAGATACACATACTTTGTAGACAAAATACTTAAGAAAAAAGCTCACATAAAGATTGTAATAAAATTAGTAAATAATAATACTAATAATAACTGAGTGAAAAAAGAGACGATGTTTAGATTGATGGATTAATATTAAATTATTATTAGTAGTATAATTAGTGCAGGTCATGTTGATATAGTAACCAAGATAAAATAGAAAAATACACTTAGGATAGAAATAAACTTGTTTTACAATACATGGTACATAATATATATATACAGGGAAGTCTGTCATATAAATTTTTTAATTCTGGATCTGAAAATTTCATTGCTTAAAGTAGTCAATTCTGGATGAAATTTTATTATCGAATTATATAGCCGTGGACCATAATTTGTACTGTGTAGTAAAGCAGAAGGAATGTCCAGAAAGAGAAAATCTTGCTTCCACGCAGGAAGCACCTTAGCCAGAAATGTCGCCATTGGGTTCGTATCAGTCCATTCAGTCACTCAGAAATGAATTCATATTCTTTCCAGACATGTAGAAAAGGGTCAATTTAGGGAGAGACTGAATTCTTTTTTCTTTAAATTATAAATCAGTTTGACCAATGTTACTTTTTAAATGGAGTTCTCTGATATCCTAGGAATTTAGTCTATGGCTCTAAGCATAAGTCTAAAAATGTTGGTTCTTTCTTAATGGTAATAGCATTGCAGAGTAGGTAAAATAGATTTATTCAATAAAATCCCAACAATAATGCAACTTATTGTGAATATCTTTGTGTGTAGATGCATCCTGTAAAAGAGTTGCTGCTTGGAGAAAAAAAAAATAATGGCTGATTCTGACTTGAAGGAAGTTTATTTATTGAAAGAAAGTAGAAAGGATGAAGAAACAAGAACATTTGAATTGTTATCAGATTATAAAAAGTTAAAAGATAAATGAGCAAAAGACAATGCTCGTCAGAAGGAATATCCAGAAAGAGAAAATCTTGCTTCCACGCAGGAAGCACCTTAGCCAGAAATGTCGCCATTGGGTTCGTATCAGTCCATTCAGTCACTCAGAAAAGCTGTCAGCAGAGTGAAGAATTCAATGGCCAAAAGTCCATCAAAGCAGCAAGCTGTTCTCATGAAATTAACATCGGAAATTCCACCTGCGTTTAAGAACACTGAAGGCAGCAGCAAACATGGGTCCCAAAGAGCTACTAGAAAAGGAAAAATTGCACTCATGTAAAACTTTCATTGCCGAAATACTCCTGGGAAATGAGATACAAAATCTGTCAAAGATCCAAAAACAGGCAAATGACACATTCTCCAGAAGAATTACGTGGTTGTTATTGTAAGGGAAGCCTTTCAATTGTTTATGGAAGAAAACGCGAATGACAGTGAAAGAGTTGGGCTAAGCAAGTTCTACGCATTACGACTTCATGCGCTCCCATCCTCCAGTTTACAAAGTCTGTCAAAGATCCAAAAACAGGCAAGTGACACATTCTCCAGAAGAATTACGTGGTTGTTATTGTAAGGGAAGCTTTTCAATTGTTTATGGAAGAAAACGCGAATGACGGTGAAAGAGTTGGGCTAAGCAAGTTCTACGCATTATGACTTCATGCGCTCCCATCCTCCAGTTTACTTCACAATGTCTGCATCTGCCACTATCATGCAAATTTCGGTTTTAGAAAGTTGAACCACATTGATGATCCCCAATAATTTCATCTACATAAGGAGTTAACCTCAAAAGAATATTAAACAAAATTTTGTATGATGTCAATAAAGGTGATATTTCTCGAAAGTTACTACAGTTAGTCTTGTCCCCCTTCTTAAAGATAGGTACAATTCTGTAGTGTTCGGGAAAAGTGGCACAAGTCAAAAATGTTAATTTTACAGGAGAAGGAATAAAACTGTCTTGTCACTGGTTTATGTCGATTTGATTTTCTTCTGTATGAATTATTGTACTGGAAGAAATACTTATGTCTCTTTTCTCAAGCGAGCAGATGTTCCGTAAGTTGTCAATAAATTAATAAAAAATGTTTGTGGAAACTGACTTATGCCACTTTTCCCATGCATTGCAGAATTAGAAAATCAATTCAGTAAACTAGACTGGAAAAATCTATAAATTCCATTCCATCCAACAGGTTCTAATATCAGCAGGAAGATGATTCCAGAGTCGAGAGGTGTAGATTGTGAACAATTGAGAATAATGACATGTCGTGTATTAAGGATCTGAACCTGTTAATCTCGGATCTAATGGCTAGGATAGTATCTTATGCAGTGAGGCAGCTCAGAATACGAGGAGAAAAGAGACGCAAATTTAATTACTGCTGTTTTACATTGTACAGCAAATATAACCCAAAATATTACACATACTTTATTATTCCCGATCAAATTTTACTAATCTGTTAAAGCAAGAGTGCATTTACAATAAAATAAAAACATGATGCATCAATGCAAATTTACTAATTTAGGCGGCACTTTGAAATATTTAACTTGAATGAACAAAATAATTTTGGGTGCTACAGGGTATGCAGCACTTCTTCACACTAGCTTTCCAAATAATTCAATAATTTTCCACTTGTATGCCATTAATATTTTGTTGGAATTTTGACTACAAATAAAATTGTTTCAACCAACCATCATTCTTAATATAGATTTCAAATTCTTAGCATGTTACTTCAATCTGCATTTTACAATTATAAAAATGTAACAAAACTCACTATATGAAATATAAAAAGGAAGCATGACTGAGATATGTGAACACAATGTGTCAGATATAAGGGAAAGCTTCACAGCTCAACAACTGAGATTGTTGTTCTTATGCGGGAGACCCAGTTTCGTGTCTATCATGTGTATGTATCATTTTAAAGATTACGATATATCTACTGCAAATTTAATTCCATTTCTTTCTAATTTTATTTCGAACATGTAGCTTAGTTATATACAACACATCTATTTCAATTTGGTGTTACTGCTTTGGTTATAAATACAGATTCTGAGTAAGTACACGAACATTAACTGTGACATAACTGAAGGCAGTAATCAACTATTTTCTTAATTTTTAAAGGTAATGGGCCACCAAGTACATAGAAATAACGCTCCTAAATAAGTTGTTCTTCTTTAAAGACAGGTTGGCGACTTGGAATATCTGATTCCACTGCACAATTTTGAACGAATTCAAACATCTGTAGTTGCAGACTGAAACCCATTCAAATTGAAGTAAATGCCCAATATTCTGCATCATCTTGTTTATGAGATGCAGGGCACTTTCCTAGATCATCTCACTGATGACCAATGAATATTCTGCGTTACTTTTGTAGACAAAAATGTTTTTTATTTGGTTTATTTTACGACATTTTATCAACTGCTATGATTATCTAGTTCTGAGTCAGATGAAGGTGAACTGCCATCAAAATGAGTCCAGGGTCCAGCGCCGAAAGTTACCCAGCATTTGCTGTTAATGAGTTAAGGGAAAACCCCAGAAAAAACCTCAACCAGATAACTTGTTCCAACCCCACTCGTTCACAGTCAGACATGCTAACCACGGCAGTGACGACAGAAATGTTAATCAAGACTGGAGTAGGGTAACAGAACACGAGCAGCATATACAATCCTAAGTGCATGACAACCTAACACTATATTGGTGGCAATATATCTGACACACAGGATAACAATCATCCTGTCCACACTGGATATCAGTTCAATCGATAACCACAAAGTTTGCTCTGTACGAGAATGCGTAGCTTCATGTTGTCAATACAGGCTGTCACGGCATACCTCATATAAATTGCTTATTTGTAATTCTATGGTGTTTTGTTTTTTCTGAGAAAGGATTATATTTATTTATTTATTTTAGAAAAAACATATTTACATTGTATCCAGTCTATGCTTTAATTATTGCATTATTATTGTTACGAAAAATAGTTTCCTTAGAATAAACAGTTTATATTTAATGACAAGGGGAAGAACTATTCATTTGTATTGTGTATTTGTCCCTCACAAATAACAATAAATGTTAATTAGTTTTAAATAGATTAATGCAAATTATTTAAAACAGAGAAAAAGAAAAAAAGACAAAATAAATCTATGGATTTCAACACATATCACTATCATTAAAATGTGTTTATCTTCCTTCTAGACAAGGTATAGGCGTAAGTGAGGGGAAGTAAAAATGACCGAATTCACTCCTTCCACAATATTTCGGATGTGTAACTACTGTGCATGAACTTGGCTTGGATGTACAAAAGTAATGTGGCATGTCATTACATTCAACATTTCAAATCAAGTCAAATACGTAATATAGGCATTCATATGGTCACTACAGCATAGCACTCATAAATAATTACTTATAAGCTCTAGATCGCCTATAGTGTTTGGTCTGGTTGAGTCTGTCTATATTAGGATGAACACTATTATTACATGAATGTAAAGCAGTTACGAGATGATAGAAAAAAAACTCGCAGACATACGTGGATTCAAAGATTTCCAGCATCTTAGCTGTGAAATTACGTATGTTAGGATACTTATCATTACGTAATATTGTTCATACACAATTCCTTGCCAGTTTTACCTGAAATTTGAAAAGGGGTACCTACTGTTTTCTATGAATCGCCTATGTATTTGACATGCAATAAATTGATCAGACTGCATTTTCAATTAGTGGTGATTGTGGGTTGTTGGCTTTTCTATTAACAAGTTATTTTTTGTAAATTCTTGAAAACTTTCTCACTATTTCTACCTCTGCAACAAGTTAAAATAAAATAACACATTCTTTTATCACATGTAACAAATATTTTAATATAAACCATTTTTAATAATGCTATTTTAAACTCTTACATATAAGTTTGTTTACCAAAATCCTTTTTATGTTCAAGATCGAAGTGCTGTCTGGTATTATGTTTTGTATAAATCTCAACTGAACAGTTGAGGCATCGAGCTTTTCCTTTATTCGTAATAACAAAACAGTTTTGTTACAATGCTTCTTGGAAAATAAAACGAAACCTACAATTTATTCGCCATATTCTAACACTTCACACATTCCTGATTAGAATGCTATGGTACTGAGTTCAACCTCTGCTTACTGTATGTACACGCAAATGGGCAGAATATTTGTGGATGGAGAAATGAAGGGGCGGTGTATACAGTGTCTGCGCAGGAACACAGTGCCCATGCCTGTCCTACACTATCGATACAAGACAGTAACTTATGTATTAAGAGATATTTGAAAATACGGCAACAGTTTCTCAACTATGAAGTGGTGCAAGTGTGAATAGGGTCTTCACAAACTTGCACAAAGTAGACTTAGAATTTGAAATCTGGTCATTTTTTTGTCTAAGGCTATACACATGCACACACAGACATTGATTTAGACAACTATATCTAAAGTACTTTAAAATTCATTCTAAGTGTTGGTCAGGTATGTTATCGAATATGTATAGATTTTATTTTTATCTGGTATAATCAAATGACTTGTGTAACTGTTTATTGAAATTTGATAAGTCATTTGATTGATATCACGTAAAATAAAACATAAATACCTATATCTAAAGTGTTCAGAAGATGAACAATAAATACTGCAAAGTTTCCCACAGTTTAAGGAGATATTGTTAGTTTTAATATGTGTATGATAAACTTAATAATTTCCAACAAAATACTATAAAACTTGAAAAGCCTATTTAAGTGAAAGGGCATAAACTTTGACTGTGCAATAACTTAAAATTAATGGTCAGTGCATTAAAAATCACAGTGGAAATTAGCTCCTTATTTCAGAAGTTGAATTCGAGTCAATAATATGTAAGGGAAAATGTAAATGTTCAAAGGAAACCTGTTTGGCTATGGTATGAAAGACAACAAAATGGAAACAAAGAAAACATGAAAGCATTCACATCAACAGAAATCTCAAACCGGATATAGTGCTATTTGAGGAAAATATAGTTCACATTGCAGACTCAGAATTGTTTATGATCTCCACTCTTGGCCGAGAAATATAATTGTGAATATTTCAACACTGAAATCGAAAAATATGACAATAAAAAAATTAATTTTTCTAGTAAAATATGATTATACGATAAAAAAAAACAATTAACAATTATCCACATTAAACTATTTAGGATATTACGAGAATAAATTTGACATACTAGCAAAATTTCTAAAATACAAAAGGTCAACAGAATTAATAAGTGTCAAATCCTCTACAGTCCAGAAATATACAAGAAGTGAAGTCTACAACACTTTGGCAACACTAATACTCTCATAGATCACACTAAAGTACGACAGAAAAAAATATCTTGCACACTGAAATTAGGTTCTGAAGGATTGTGGATTATACAAATTGGATACTAGGGAAAAAAGTGTCGGTAAGAATTAAAAATAAAACATACTGTGTAACAATTGACAAAAACATCACCTCAAAATGCATAAAGTGTATCCAGAGCTCCTACATTACTTTGGTGATGAAGATAGCAGCGTAACAGATGTCACATTCTCATTAATTCAAAAAATATTTTCAGACTGAAGTTGGTCTAGGCAACAACAAAGTTGCCACTGATTTCCATTAATTAATAAGAAAACACAACTTTACTTTGAATCCTATACACTTTAACTTACAGTAGTGTTCGTAATGTTGCCAGAAGTGAATACTGCTTTGTTCAGGTAGTCTATGCAGCCATGAACTGCACTTCTTGCAGCGATACAGGCCTTTTCACCCCAATTCACTCCATCCGCAAGTGCCAAAATAGCAGAATTTTTTCTAGCCACAATGCCAAAACAGTCAGCTATCGGACTTCCTGCATGCTGCTTTGTGAGCGGATGTCTCTCATAAAGAGTGGTGGCAGCACCATATGCCCTAGAATGGGGTCGAGACCAGTCTAAAACTCCTGCCACATCAGAAGACGGAGAGATAATCTGTTGAACTCCATCTGCAGAGAAATATTAGTGAAATGTATTACATTATGAACAACCTTACAATTTTACACTAAGTCATTCCTCAAATTAGAGGTGACAAAACACTACATTAGTCACTATTCTGCAGTTAAGTGATCCAGTCTTCATTCTGCAATATATTTGGTGCAGTACTACAAAATATCTTGTTACAACTTTTATTTAGATTCTGTGGCCAAAGATATTTCAATATATAGAGTGCGCCATGACTAACGTGCAGAACTTCGTTACTGTGGCATGGCTATGTAAATACTTGCTTGCAGAGGATTGGAGTTTGAAAACTGTGCTTCATCATTCTAGAAGTAAACAAGCAATGGGCCAACCTCTATTAGTTGCATTTTAAGGGAATGAGTTTATTAAATTCCGTCAATGATGCTGTATACATTTTCAAATAGTGAGTATGCAGGTATAATTTTGTGTATGAATATTACAATGGAACTGGTGATTTCCATAGCTGTCAATGTAGTACATATATTTATTTTGTAAAATAATTACAGGGCTTAGTCTGTTAAAAACTGGTTATATTCAAACCTAATAAGGAAAAATATAATATTATACAAACGTTAGAACATTTCAGGAGGAGAACACAATGGATTCAGGAATGGGAGTTCATGCTGTGATATTTTACATTGAAACTTTGGCAGAGAACCATCGAAAAATGCAATATAGAAATGCATTGTGCATGTATTGATTTGAAGAAAGCTTTTGACAGAGTAAATCGCAAAAATTGTTAACTATATTAGCAAGTCATCGAATTCCACGGCACATTATTCAAAACATGTATAACTTATACAAAGTTGTTTCAATTCTAGTTAAAATTGGAGATAGGTTATTGGATAGGAGATAAATTTTTAATGGTAAGTTATCGAACAGGAGATATATTTTTATGATATCAGTCGAGGATGTGTACTTTCACCTCTCTTATTTAGCCTAATATACATTAATGCCATTATGACAACTGAGGCCTACAAGACTGACAATACAGAACAATTCACGAAGATGTTGCAATACTTTAGGATCTGATTTCTAACATCATGTGATGAAAAAAGTTCATATTAAGCAGATGACATATTTTTAAAATTGAGTGAGATACACTCCCCAAATATTAAACATAAATGTAAAAACTAGCATTAAGGTTATTATAAATTCATTACAGAATATTCACGTTATTACTCACCTGCAGCAGCACAGAGTGTGAACTGTGTGCACTGCAGTTTGCTACAAATCTCCTCTTCTCGTGTGTTCACTCCTACACTGCACACAACAGTCTAATGGGATTAAATTAGGAAATCTAGCTCTCCAAGGACAGGGACTGCCATGGCCTATTCGAAGTCCTGGGAATCTGTCATTTAAATAATCCACTACTTCCCGTGAAAAGTAAGGGGGCGCGCCGTCATGGTGGAAGTGCAATAGTCGTCGCATATGCAATGGCATTTTCTCCAGTAATGGATGTAATTCCTCAAGTATTAATTGCAAGGACACTTGTCCCATAAGCAGAGGTGTCGGTTTTTGTTGACATGCGATAAAAACAAAAGTCTCTTTTCATACATTTGTTTGCAATATCTTTGCGTATTTCGAGCATTAGAACCTTTTGGATGTAAATTCAATTCACGAAATAAAGCGAATTTTTTTAATAACACAAAATATCGGAGTTTTTGCGAAATATTGGCACATTTATAATTATACAACAGTTAATTCGCGAATTTTAATGCTCAATCATTTTTCACGTGAATTTTAGTGTCCATCTTTTTCAATTATATGGTGATGCGCGCTTACATGAAGTGGTGTGGTCAGGTGTTGTCACGTGCTCAAGTGTTGCCAAGCAACAGCTCGAGCTGTGATGTCACAGCTTCACACATGAGGATGCATGCTAACCGAAAAACGGGTCATTTGTATTTGTGTTCTGTGGAAGCAGCATCTATCTCTTGTGATCACACGTGGGTGAAAAATAAATTACGCCGAAACATAGTACTAGTTGTGTCGACAGAGCTAGGGAATTTAAGTCTGAAGGGTTAATTGTTTCTTCCTGGATATTACTAAGCAAATTTTTTAATTATCATTTAGATTATAAACGTAAAGATGCGTTAGATAAACACTGCCAGTCCCATAAACACGTGAAGTGTAAATCTCCAGCTGGTCAAGCAAGTGAATCTCGAATAGCAACTTTAGAAGAAACACTTAACCATGTAAAACAAGTGAAAGATTTAAAACAAGAATTTACTATGGACACAGTGGGGGCTTTTATGAAATCCAATATTCCAGTTGAAAAACTCGATCAGCCTGCTATTAAAAATTGGATGAACAAATACGTGTGTGGTACAGGCGAACTACCTTCAGCAAACAGACTCAGACAACAATACATCCCTTTAGTTGGAGGAAAGAAGAGAGAAGAAATCAAAAGTGACATTAAAGAGAAAGAGATTTACTCTTCTGTGATGAAACAACTGATAAGAATGGAAATTGTTTTATCAATATTCTGATTCGGTATCCACAGAAGCAAAGACATATTGCAGCTTCAGTCATTCTTGATGCAGCCAATGCTGAAAACTGTACCAATGCTATTCTTGATACCCTGCAGAAATACAGTGTTGAAAGAAAGCATGTTGTTGCTATTGTAACTGATTCGGCAAGGTACATGACAAAGTGTGTTCTTACCCTGCAAGGTCTTGTTGATAACTGAAGTCACGTTCAGTGTTGGGCACATAAAGTTATGAATGCTTTCTTAAACACCAGGAAAAGGAAAAATAAGTACTTGCAATTTCTGAAGGAAAAATATGAAGATTCAGATAATAACTGGAGTCCACTTTTTCATTAAAGCATTCACTATGGAAATTCAAACAATTAAATTGGAGGCAGTATTTGTTGCTGAAATTTGCCCACTTATAACAGATCTAATTAAATTCTTGGAAGGATCATCTTATCCAATGATCCATGTCCTTGCAAGAAAACTCAAAGACAATGAAGTGAGACAAACTGTTAAGTAATGGTGTCTACGGTAAAAATATTCTCAACAGCTCCCATCCCAACTGAAGACATTACAAACAAAATTTGCACATGCTTCACAATCAGTTTTGGCGAAACTGCAGAGGTTTAAAATCATGGATCCAGCCAAGAACATTGTGGAATCTGTAAGAGCATTGTTTGATCCCCGCACACTGCAAAAACAAAGTCTGCAGAGGAGCTATCTGCAATACAGAAGACTGTGCCATTTTTAAAGAAGGTACAGTCGCAACAGTTCCTAGAGGTCCACTAGGTGCAGTCAAGAAGCAGCTTAGAAAGAACTGTGTTGCAGTGGACGTAGCAGGAATCCTGAATGATCTGAAACTGTCTCACAAGAAATATGCAGCAGCTGCCATTAGATGTATTTGGTTTCCCTGTTCTAATGCAGACCCTGAGAGGTCTTTCTCAAAGTACAACTTAGTAGTCAGTGATAGGAGATTGACAGCAGCTAATGCAGAGATACTCACAATGGTTGCATTTGAGTAAGGCATGTTAATAAATTTATATTGCATTAACCTAATAAAAGTCATATTACATGAATTCTTTAAAAATATTTAAGATATTTATTTTTTTCTCTTTCCCAGAATTGGAACTAAATAACTAATTCTCTACAGGCATAGATTGTAGCCTGCATCTGCTTATATATGCATTATATTATTTTATTTTGTCAGTTACATATAATACTGTTTTTAAAATAAGATATAATTTGTGTGTTGTAAATATATTTAAGACTACATTACAATGTAATTAAATCTCATTTTGATGCTCCAGAATATTCAGCCACGAATAAAAACACAAAACATATTTTACATAAAATTTACTCTGTCACACGTTAAAAGCGTTAAAATTGTTAAAAAGGTATATACCTTTGACAGACGGCCCGTTTCGACGCTATTTGTCGTCGTCTTCAATGTCTCTTGAACCACTGCTGATTTTGGCTCTGCGATGTGCAATTGTCGATGGTAGGGGTGGGGGTGTGTTGCTTCTATGGTGGGGGTTGGTTGTCTGTATGCTATGACGTACTATGACGTCAAACAATGTGTGCGTATTGAACTGTAGTTGCGTATTAAGTATATATTGTGGGTGTGCTATTGTATTCTTATATATTTCGTATTGTTCTAGGATGTTTAACTGTGAACTTTTTGGTGTGATGTGTAAAATTTCCGTATCTGTTTCTATATTATTGTAGTCATGATTATTGTCGATAATGTGATCTGCATAATTTGATGTAATGTAAGGTTTGGTTATAGCTTTAATATGTTCGTTGTATCTTGTATGAAAGGATCTTCCTGTCTGTCCTATGTAAAAATGTGGGCAACTATTGCATTTTAATTTGTAAACTCCAGTTGAATTATATATATTTGAATGTTTAGTGTGGTTATTTAAGTATTTCTGTGTTGTGTTATTTGTTTTGTATGCAATTTTGTACTTTAGTTTTCTGAATGAAGTTGCAATTTTGTGGGTATTGGTATTGTGATATGTTAATGTTATGTATTTATTCTCGCGTGCTGTTTGTGTTGGTTTGGTCTGTTTTTATTTTGCCTTTTTTATTAGTGTGTCTATTATGTTAGGGTTGTATCCATTGTCTTGTGCTATATATTTTATTGTGTTTAATTCTTCAGTGTAGTTGTCATTGTTCATTGGTATATTAACGCTTTTAACGTGTGACAGAGTAAATTTTATGTTTTTAACAAAGTGTTAACGAGAACTTTAATCAATGGCATATTTTACATTTAAATTCAACAAATAAAAAATATATAAAAAAAACACCATTTTCAAATACCCCTATCCATAAGACAACCTTCGAAAATGTATGAACCAATAAGATTATTGTTCAACAAACCACGTCACATATTGCAACTGAAGTGGTGCTGGAAATTCTTTAGTGAACTGTCCGAAGACAGATCTGAATCTTGTGACACCAATAAGGCAACTAAGCCAGAAGATAATGTTATAAGGTGGCCAGTTCCTTTCCCCCCTCCAGTGCATACATCGCCAATTAGTAACACATTACACTAATCAGACTTCCTCTGACACATATCGTCAAGTGATGTACTGACTGAAAATAGATGTACACCTTAAAAAAAAAAATAGAAATGAGAAGGCTCGGGGAACTTAAGTGGCGATCGACAGACCTTGGTAGTACTTATATAAAGCTACATTCATAATAGAATGTTTCATGTTTTCCTTTGATCCTTTGCGGTAGGTGTCATGCACCAAAAGTATGCGTAATATACTCATAGAGAGACATTCGACCTAATGTCTCGCTGTGGCTGTGCGGCTTAAAGCATTAGTGCGCTACTTGTAAGATCACAGGATCGAAATCTGTCTTATTTTTGTTTAACAAAAAATGTTTAGCAAGCCGGTTATCATCTGTTTTTTTGCATTTAAATTGTTTGTGAATTGTGGCATTGATGTGCACATCATCTAAGATCAACGAAAATAAATAATGAAGGAACAAATCCCAACAAACATAAATACTCTATGAAAAACAACAAAATTACTTCTAATATCAGGAATGTGACCCCTCAGCCAGAATTACTTGCCTCAACCTTAGAGAAATGGATGAAATCAAATTTCTACAGTACCGACAATATGTCGATACTGTATCCCAGGCTTTTTAAATTGGAGCCCACAAGTTGTACTTTATCCTCTGTTGATTTGCGGAGCAATTCGATGCCACTCCTTTTTTTCACCTCTGCCCATACATTTACAATGGGACTGAAATCGGGTGAACAGGGAGGCCAGTCCATCACAGTGATGTTCTGCCTCTCAGCAAACCAATATCAAACTGCATTGGATATATGGACAGGATGAATATCCTGTACGAAATCAAAGACTCCATCTGGATAATGCATCGTCACAGAGGGAATCATGATGTGTTCAAGGATGACTATGTATTGTTCCCTGTTCTGTATTTCGTTGAGCATCCACAAAACACCCAGACCATCACGAGATATCCAGCCCCAACAAGATAGACACACGGCCTCAGAGCAAAATTACTTAACCATGCCATATATCTTTCATTGTATTCAGCTTCTCATGGACAGTAGATGATCACTTTTCCCCCACGTGTGGAAGAAAATGTCCCTTCATCTAAGAATATGACTATTCCAGTTTCGATTGGCATTTTCCTCTGTAAACGTGAGACAAAATAGCTTATGATAATTTTTAGGTGTTTTTTCTTTGCTGCTATGCAAACAAAGAGTCCTGAATCTTTAAAATGCCTCACATAGCATTATCACCGAGTTCACACCTTACATCGCAATTCAGGCTAACTACATGTCAAAGAATAGATTTCAGTCTACTGTGAACCGGGTACATGATCCGACTTCAAGAGTTTTTTTTTTCTTAGGATGTACATATCAGCCAGAATCTCAATCAGAGGTTGCTGGAAATTATGCACCACAATCAGGTGTGGATTTTCCTGCGACCAAACATGTGAATTACGAGTGAATTGAGATTTGCCACTAAGCAAAATGAGCCAATGCAACCAATTACCCACGCACAAAACTGTATTTGTCTAGCATAATCCTCTGCACTAATGATGGGGGACCTGTTCTCCACACCCAGTCATCTTGGTACTCGTGCATAGGCTTCATTGTACCATATGACAAATACATTATGTCATCAAAAGTATCCAGACACCCATCTCAAAATGAAGTAGAAGTTTGGGCAGCCCTTCATTAGGAACACTCGCAGTCAATACGGTGTTGCCCAACCTTAGCCTTCACGACAGCCTTCACTCTCAATCAGGTGGCGAAAGGTTTCCTGGGGAATGGCAGCCCATTCCTCTATGAGCACCAAAATGAGAAGAGTTATCGATGTGGGTTGGTGTGGTCTAGCACGATGTTGGCATTCCAAAACATCCCAGAGATGTTCTATCGGATACAAATCAGGTCAGTCCATTAGTGCGATGTTGTTGTCGTCAAACCAGTCCCTGACAAGCCCTGCAGTATGGATGGGTGCTCGGTTGAACTGAAAGACACAATGGTCATCCCCGAGCTGATCTTCGACAGTAGGCAACACGAAAGTGGTTAAAATGTCAACGTAAGCTTGTGCCGTGACATTACCATGTAAAACTACGAGAGGGCCAAGCCTCCTCAAGGATAAACATGACAACACTGTAACCCCACCAACCCCGAATTTCACAGTCGACACTATAAAGGCTGGTAGATGTCGTTCACCACGCATTCACCACACCCATATCCTACCATTGGATAGCCACATTGTATACCGTGATTTATTACTGCACACAATGGTTTTCCACTCTTCTAGGGTCCAGTTTCGACGCTCCTTACACCATCCGAGGTGGCATTCGACATTTGCCTGTGTGATGTGTGGATATGGGCAACTGCTCAGCCATGGGAACCGAGTTTACGCACCTCGTGCCGAACAGTCATGGTGCTTGAAGAAGATTCTGATGCAGTTCGAAATTTCTGTGTTATGGTGGCGTTGAATGATTGACGACTATGCTGTATGGCTCTCTTCAACACTCAACGGTCTCTGGAAGTCATGGGTGGTCGAAATGCTTGTTTTTGGGTTGTACACATCCCTTCATGTTTCCACTTCAGTATAACATCACTAGCAGTGGACCTAGGGATGCTTAGGGAGTGGAAATCTCGCGCACAGCCTTCTTACACAAGTACCACCTAACCACCTGACCACGTTAAAAGTCCGTGAGTTCCTCAGACTATCTCATTATGTTGTCTCGTGCTGTCTGATGTCTGCTGACTACTGTATCGCCTTCTGTGATAAAAACATATTTTGTGGAGTGTCCGGATACTTTTGATCACATAGTGTATTTTCCTGTTCTTCATTCTCGGCAACTGCATGCTTATATGCTATCGCAGCACTAGGGATGGAACCAATATCCCTCAGTGACAGAAACTTGCAAACGCAATCACTGTGTATGTATGTATGAATTTATTCACACTGCAGTGGTTATATACCCGGTGGCAGTGGTAACCAATTACACTCAATAATGACAATAATAAACTTATTAATTAAAAATACAATTAATAATAATACTAATAATTAATACTAACAATAATTAATAATAACAACAACAACAGGGAATATACTAAATTAAATGAAACGATAACTTAAAATAACATTTGAAATAAATCTAATTTGTATCTTAAAACTAAGATCGAACTAAAACCCACGAGTATGATATGTTCATATCTGCGCAAGTACCTTTCAAATTACACTCATTTCGCTGTCAACTCACTCACTGCAATGGAACTACGACACATTTCACTGATTCTATCCTGATTTCACTAACACTTTAAAAACATTTCACTGTTCAAATACTATGCACTGCCACTATAAACTATAAAGCTTCACTGACAGGAACACGTTTCACTTACACAGCACACTTCACTGACACGACATACTTCTTCACTGATACAACACACTTCACTGACACAACATAATTCTTCACTGATACAACACTTCAATAACAACATATCATTTACACCCTTTAAATACTGTGTATAATTACCGTCTATTAGTAAGGCCCTTAAGCCTATTTTTAAATACATTTTTGGTTGTTGATAAAGCCTTTAGTAAGTGTGCAGGTAAAGCATTCCAGTCCCTGATAGTACGATTGAGGAAAGAAAACTTTCCAGTGTTCGTCCTCTGCCTTCTTTCCCTCAATTTATATGAGTGGTCGTTCCTTGAAGAGTAATTTGGTGGCTGCAACCTATTTTTTATTTCTCTCCAGGCAGGCTCACCTCCGTATGTTTTGAACAGTGCGCATAATCGAATTCGCGTTCTCCTGTCCGTGAGTGTATCCCATTTTAATGGTGAATTTTTCCGACAGCACTTAAGAGCCCGTTTTTTAATCTTTTCCAGTGTCTTAATATGTTCTAATCTGTAAGGATCCCAACATGCAGCACCATATTCCATTACTGGACGTACTAGTGATTTATATGCAATCTCTTTGGATTTATCAGAACCTTTTCTTAGTACCCTCATCACATAGTGTAATGCTCTCCATGCTTTTCCCGCTGTGTCTGTAACGTGTTCCCCCCAGCCGAGATCGCTGCTAAATGTTATTCCGAGGTATTTACATTTGTTAACTTCCGGAATGGTTTCACCCCCTAACGTATACGATGCGACTATGTTATTTCTTTTCCTTGTAAAGCTGATGGCTTTGCTCTTTAGAGAATTTATTTTCATTTTGTTGGCTATTGCCCAATCGTTTATTCTATTGAGGTCATTCTGGAGAAGAGTAGTATCTTCATGGCTTTTTATTTCCCTGTATACCATACAATCATCCGCGAATAAGTGAACCCTAGACAAGATATTAACTGGCAGATCATTTACAAAAGCCAAGAATAGAAGAGGCCCCAAGACACTCCCCTGCGGGACCCCGGAAGTAATTTCAAATGGGTTCGATAATTCCTCCCCTACCCGTACTCTCTGAGTGCGACAAGTTAAAAATTCCTTGATCCACTGGAGCACTCTGAAGTCAATCCCCGTTGATTGTAGTTTAACCAACAATATATCGTGTGGGACTACATCGAATGTGCGTGAAAAGTCAATAATCACTGCATCTACTTAGCTATTGGAATCTATTCCATCTTCTAAATCCTGACATACTGTTACTAATTGACTCTCACATGAATAGCCCCCCCGAAATCCATGCTGACAGTTATGTAACCAATTTGAGTCATCCCAATGCTGCCTTAGATAAGCTGAAATCAAGTGTTCCATCTGTTTGCAAACCACAGAGGTAAGGCTGACCGGTCTGTAATTTTTTGTATCTGAGCGAGACCCTGACTTATAAATTGGCACCACTATTGCATCTTTCCAATCTCGTGGGACAGTACCATTGTTAATTGATATTTCAAATATACGCACTAGATAGGGAATCATGGCTTCCCCTCCCAATTTTAGTACGTCTCTGGCGATACCATCAGGTCCTACTGATTTATGAGTTTTCAATTTAGAGATCCTTCTCCTTATATCCCTAGGCTGACGATGTTCTATCTGTAAAATCTTCTTTTGTACTTGTTCACAGCATTCCCGTCACAGAAGCCACAGACATAATACTAGAAATTGGAAAACTGAAATGACACTTTTGCTAACACATGCAAACTGAAACAGAGACAATGATGAACTATGATCAATGGTGAGCTTGAGCTTGCCTGATGTCACGAGACTTTCTTTTGCTGTTGACATGAATGTGTTTAGCAGAAGAAAGAACAGTGATTTTATCCAAAACTATTAAAAATCGGACACATGAGGATATATATATTCACAATGAGGTTAGGAATCAGATCCTAGAGTACTATCCTATCTCCTTGAATCATCCTGTGTATCCATAAACCGAAATTAATAATTAGTCATTGACTTTTGCAGATAATTTGATCTTACTGGCCACCTCTGAAGATGACTTAAACTAAGGTCAATCCACAATTTAAAATTAGAAGCAAATAAATATTCTATGGAAATATCTACAGACAAAACAGAAATACTGGTTTCCTGTGAGAAGCACTCTGTTCCAAGCAAAATTTTTATAAACGACAAAATTTTAGAGAGTAAAATATGAATTAAGATATCTTGGTTTCACACTTTCATTCTTATAGGAATTAGACATTTCAGACAGGACTGCCATACGTCCTGGAAAACAAAGATTTTCTCTGATTTCAGTGTTAGAAAATATGTCCCCATTTGGCTGAGTAAAAATCCTGGATTTTGCAAAGCATCCCTTTTACGAAGTTATTAAATCATTTTCACAATGTAACAAAATTCAAATCCCAACATAGCCGCCATATTCTTTGGCTTAAAATTAACGATTAATTTCAGCAAGTTATCAAATCATTATTACTTCCATTTCCTGCTGTAATAAGCGAAGCCAAGTCAAGTGAAGCAACTGAATTTTGTTGTTCTTGTTCATTCTTTGTTAGTTACAAGATGCAATAAGTAGATTCAGTATAAAACAAATATGAAGAATCTGCTTGATATCCTGCTGCAATAGCGACTTTTAGTGTCAGTTTAGTGTTATTTTGGTACTGTGGCTATGGCAACAAAACGTAAAACCAAATTTAAGAACAATTATTCAACAGAGTTTCCTTCTACAGAAAGAGGTCACATTGAATATGAAGCAGAATGTAAATTATGCAATAAATTTAGTTGTATTTATATACAATATTAGAAAACGTAACAGGTTTTCCTTCTTTTAAAAATAACATGTAAAAATAAAATTTTAAAATTATTTTATTGGCAGTTACTACTTTTCCATTGCACACACAGGGATGGGGGGAGAAGAGATAACAAAGATCACATTGCCATGGCTAAACAAACACAATTGTGGCTTAAACTCATCATCCTCCAATAAGCAGCAGACTACAAATTACACCATTAAGAAAGTAGCTACCAGTAGTGCTTTTCATTCATAAGACACCACCATTCCTGCAACTCCACCAAATTAGCATTCCTGGAAATGTTTAGTGATTCAAAACTTGCAGAAACCTCTTCCAGTGCAAAGTCCAAAGAAGAAGATAGAGTAAATAATATGATTTCGCTTCTTATACAGCCAGAACCTTAAGAAAATCTCTCAAAAGTGAATTTGTTGATATCAGTATAGATTCAAGTAATCACAAATATTATATATATATATATATATATATATATATAAACTTAAATGTGGAAAGAGGATGTATGTGTTGTTGTTTTACTGATCTAGAAAAATCCTTTGATTCTATTAACAGAGAGAAGTTTTGTTCAAATTAGAAAAGATGGAGCTCAGCACAAAATTTATAGAGAATACGAAAGCATTGTATAGTGAAATTGGTTTCAGAATTAAATTAACAGATGAAAATGTCTCAAAACAGATAAATCAAGTTAGAGAGATAAGACAAGGTTGTAACCTGAACCCTTATCTATTTAAAATGTACATTAACGATATATTAGATAATATTAGTGCAGCAAACTGTCATTGCCCATCCATTCTAAATGTGTCACTTCCGCGATTACTTTTTGCTGATGATTGCGTGATAGGGTCATTTATCACAGTAGGTTTACAGAAGGCTATAGACAAAATTATAAAGTTTTTGTTCCAAATGAGACTTGAAAATTAACAAGAAAACGAAAATGCTAATATGCAAGAAAAGATGAATGCAGAGTAAAAAAGAAAAGTGGTACCTAAACAATATTCAAGTTGAAAGTGTGACTAAATTTAAATATTTAGGTGTAAGGGAGATTGGAAAGAACAAAATGAAAATACTGTAAATAAAGGAAACACGGCACCCACAGCAATAGCCATATGTTTAAATAAATGGCCCAACAGTTGGCAAAAGATTAAATGATATTTACAGAGAGATGAAGCAAGGCTATTATACCTATAATGTTGAGATATGGGGAAATTACTTATCAGAAGTAAATATAGGTACAATAAGATCTAAATTTTGTAAGAATTATTTGGGGATCCCATGGAATGTCTCAAATATAGCAGCCAGATTAGAAATAGGGATGGAGGGTAGTAGGGAATAATGTTTGGAAAATTAAATTTTTTTAGTTATATTGTAGAGAAAGGAGATGAAAAGATGTTTAAGATTCCTACAAACGACGAAAACTAAGTCCAATTCGATAAAAGAATTAGAAAATAATGTAAGAAGTTTACGACTAAATTGGTTACAGCAAGAATTTGGTGCAATTAATCTAAATTTGATAGGTAAAATTATAACGGAGAGGAGTAATGAGATAGTGAGACAGGAAACGTTTAGCAAATTAAATGGTTTAAAATCATTAATAGATCACAAAGAAATGAAAACCATATGGAGACAGGAAACAACAAGAGAGGATGGGACTAGCAAGGTGGAGATTGTGAATTTTAAGGTTAAAAAGTAGAAGAGGATACGTAGGAAAAGATAATTATAATATGTCCTTTATGTAATCAAAAAGAAGACACGTTACACATTCTACTATCTTGCCCAGAAAATGAAAGAACAAAAGTTTTTATTGAGGAGCCATTACTAAAACTAAATGCAGAAATAGCATATAGGGAATTGTATAGAACATTAAATGGAAGAAAATTGAGGGAACTCGGAAAATTTTTGTATACAGAAAAGGAAAAATGGGAAAGGAAAACTAAGGTATAAACATATGTATATCTATACATAGTCCTGCCATAAGCTCTGTCCCTAAGTTTGAGTTACTGCTCCATGTGCATGTAGTTCACAGCCAGTTAATTTGGAGTGGGGAGTGAAACATAATCGCATCCCAGTGCTTGCGCTACACAAGTGTAACAAGACTCCAGTAGAGATTTTCAACCTGTTGTGACTGCTGCAAATTGAAGCAGTCGGCCACACCAGCAGCCATGACAATTCGGAGAAATCTGCACCACAGGCAAAAAATAATGGCACAGGAAATGAACATTGCTTCGCAAACAATGTCACGCATAATAAAAGACCTTGGACTTTCAGCATACCGAAGAAGCATGGACAACAGCTTTATGGCAAATAAGGGCCAAGAGACTACTGGACAAGCACGCGAATGGCAGTCACTGAAAAATTCTCTTCATGGATGAGAAAATTTTCAACATGGAAGAAAAACTAAACTGCCAGAATGA
This sequence comes from Periplaneta americana, assembly GCF_040183065.1. NCBI lineage: Eukaryota > Metazoa > Arthropoda > Insecta > Blattodea > Blattidae > Periplaneta > Periplaneta americana. Next base: position 181,383,642 of record NC_091126.1, read on the forward strand.
TCGAGTGTGCATTCACACCTCTCGGGAAGCTGCTGCGAAATGTCCGAGGTCACCGTCCAGTGTTCGTGATTGTTTGGTGGGGGTGGCATATGAGGGCATCACATCACTGCATTTCTGCTAACAGGGGGTGAAAACACGTGCCACCAACTACCAAACCGACATTCTGAAAAAAGTTGTGAACCCCTGAATACCATTTTGTTCTTGGGAAAGCACTGGATATTCCAGCAGGACTCTGCACCTGTCCACAAGGTAAAGTCCACACAATGTTGGTTGGGGAGCAACACTTATGACTTTATCGCTGCTAGTGAATGGCCCTCCGGAAGCCCCGACCTAAATCCACTGGACTATTGCTTGCGGAATATTTTAGAAGAGAAAGCCTGCTCTAAATCTCACCACAACATCAAGTCCCTAAAGGCAGCAGCCTCAATACTCCTAGATATTGTGTGTGCCACAATAGACGACTGGCTGGAGCATTTGAAACGATGTGTCAATGCAAAATGTGAACATTTTGAGTAATTTGTGTATTGTATACTCTCTGTAGTCTTTAATGAATAAATTACATATATACATTTGTTGTAGTTGTCATTCTGTATACAGTAGACACCTCTGTATGAGGGACAGAACTCATGGCAAACAGGTGTGTGTATGTGTATGTGTGTAAGAAATAACTAGAAAGATTGTGTGTAGTATGGAACACATAGTAATAGTTATTAATAGTAAAATGTAGTTAAGGGTGAGTTCCTGGAAAACAGAAATGTAACAGGATCCCATTAACAAATGATATAAAAATTGTACATAATTTTGATAACAATAAATATACATATATAAAAATTAGGGTATTCAGTAAAAAGTGATAGATCTAGTTGAATGTAAAAATGGGAATTCGGGTGCAGTCTCAGATTTTATTCATAGTGTTGTGAAGCAGAATGTAAAATAAAGTTCATTTGGAGGTGACAACACAATACTAGCTCTGGAGGTCAGGTCAGAAGAGGTGGAAATAATGTTCTTAATAAATTGAAATGTAAAATGGCTAGACCATCACAGGGGCTGAATGCTCAGCCCACATTTTACATAACTTGTTACAAGTTGGTGCTGGCAGTCTCTCTGTAGATGTTCGATCTTTAATTGTGAAAGTGTACAACTACTTTTCTATCTACACTGTTAGAGTTAGTTAAGTAACTGTCTCAACACAAATATTAATATTAGAAGGGATTTGAAAAGTACAAATAAAACAAATTATATTCTCATTAAAATTAAAACGAAATGAAACAGGCCTAGTTAAAACTGCCATACACCTCTATAAACCTCAGAGACTACACAGTACTAACTACATCGATCTCGAACACTCCATGTGTTTATTCATGGGGTGAGTATAACTCTGAACAGAGCAAGCGATCCACCGCACCGACTGGAAGGTCAAGCAAGGCCATGAACTATGTATACATCAGGATGAATATTCTGGAACATTGTGAATCATTTTTTTACATTAAGCTCCTCTCGAAGGTACTTTTTCTTACTGTCATGTAGGTTGTAGTGGCTGGCTCTATACTGTAAAGAATGAATATGTTTATGAACCATTTTAAGTTTTGCCGAATCAAGTTTATGATGATGATTTGTCATCGAAAGGTGCTTGACCTGTACATATGTTTTAAGAACCTCAAAAAGTAATCAATTTTACCTTTCTCAATATCATGTTTGGGAAAGACATACTGACACACACTGTATTCATCTACTTTTCCATCAAGTAAGCCGAACTCTATAATTATATGAAGCCTGTCGAAATGAAGACTCATCACCTTTTCGTGGACTTCTCTTTTGGATAGAGAAAATAATAACAAATCCACTGAAATAAAAATTGATTTCATCATGTGATTTTAATTCATTCAACCTCTTAATTACTGCTCTTCACCAACTAAATCAAAACACTTCCTTCTGCACTTATTGTCCGCGCAACTTATCTAGGCAGCTGGGTCCACTAGTGCTCTCCTGCTGCTCCGTAGCTACCTTCTGGCTCCCTGACGTGGCTGCAGCAGTTGTACGTACAGTTACAAAAACATCATTCGGTATTTAATTTCAGTGCATTCCATTGGATATGGTAGGTGAAAGTGTATGGTTTCACAAAATAACAAACAAATAAATTACATTTTTCTTTTTCTGTGTGCAATACAGTATGATCACAACTCCAATTATTACAATATTCGTATCTGGCCATGAGCTACTGATGGTAAGAGATACATAAAGTCTTTCAAGTAGAAGCACAGGTCTGTAGTTGTTGGGTTTCCAAAAAGTTCACTTTCACATACAGTCATTATCAATATTATTATTATTATTATTATTATTATTATTATTCCTCCTCCTCCTCTTCCCTTCATCATCATCATCATCATCATCACCACCACAGTCATCACTGCTGGTGTCGTCTAGACGTATTATAAAATCCATAAATTATTAGGGAAAACACTTGAAGCAAATAAAGAGATACTTTTCGAAATAAATCCCGAAAAGACAAAGTATATGATTATGTCTCGTGACTAGAACATAGTACGAAATGGAAATATAAACATTGGAAATTTATCCGTTGAAGAGGTGGAAAAATTCAAATACAGCAACAGTAACAAATGTAAACAACACTCGGAGGAAATTAAACGCAGAATAAATAGGGGAAATGCCTGCTATTATTAGGTTGAGAAGCTTTTGTCATCCAGTCAGCTCTCAAAAAAGCTGAAAGTCAGAATTTATAAAACAGTATCGGTTGTTCGGTGTGGTTGTGAACTTGGACTCTCACTTTGAGAGAGAAACAGAGGTTAAGGGTGTTTGAGAATAAGGTGCTTAGGAAAATATTTGGGGCTAACAGGGGTGAAGTTACAGGAGAGTAGAGAAAGTTACACAACGCAGAACTGGACGCATTTTATTCTTCACCTGACATAATTAGAAACATTAAATCCAGATGTTTGAGATGGGCAGAGCATGTAGCACGTATAGGCGAATCCAGAAATGTATATAGACTGTTAGTTGGGATGCTGGAGGGAAAAAGACCTTTGGGGAAGCCGAGACATAGATGGGAGAGTAATATTAAAATGGATTTGAAGGAGGTGGGAGATGATTACTGTAGAGACTGGATTAATCTTGCTCAGGATAGGGACCGATGGTGGGCTTATGTGAGGGTGGCAATGAACCTCCGGGTTTCTTAAAAGTCGTAAGTAAGTAAGACATTTCTCTTTTGCCTCTTGATTGCAACATACAACCACTGACCTTATTATCTCCCTCTCCTTACTGTGTACGCTAAATTAAAATTAAATCATGGTTTATTTAACGACGCTCACAACTGCAGAGGTTATATCAGCGTCACCGGTGTGCCGGAATTTTGTCCCGCAGGAGTTCTTTTACATGCCAGTAAATCTACTGACATGAGCTTGTCGCATTTACACACACTTAAATGCCATCGACCTCGGCCGGGATCGAACCGGCAACCTTGAGTATAGAAGAAGCGTATAACCTTGTTGCATCTCGTATTACTACCGGCCACTGCATAAATATGTCTTCACAGAAAGCAAAATTACTGTAAGTACAGATCACACTAAGCAAGCAAATGTATTTTACCCACCTCATAGACCATCCTTCCCTTTTCTGCCCCGCTACCTCTAGAAGCGACCCCTCTACACCCCGCGCCAATCTCTTTTAGCTGCCCAGAGAAGTTTCGCGGATAGTACAATCACTTCCTGTCTCATGGCTCTGCAGTCTTAGTTTTTTCTGAACTACACTCAATCGACCATAACTTATTTTCTTGGTGCTGGATGGTACAGTAATTTCATTAGTAGACTGAAATCCAGACAGATTTATAGAAATAACAGCATTTAAACACACACATACACCAATTTAAATTCACACAGAAATGGCCTCTTGTAATGACATCATCTTCTGCAATGTTGCCACTACATCAATAAAAAACTTAGCATGTTCTTTCCCACTTTCGCATAGACTTAGAATGTTCTTTCCTTGTACAGCAATTCTTTTTACATCTGTATTTAGTGACTTAGTAGGTTCTTTACCTTTCTTGTGTACTAGACAGATTAGTTTACACTCAAATCTAACAGATGGCAGCAAAAACAAAAAAAAAAAAAAAAAATTGGAAAATATTCACTTACCACGTTCTTTCTATGGTCCCTCCACATGTAAGGAAAATTAAACCTGTTAAACAATGCATTCTGGTTTTGAAAAATTATATTAAAAAAATATGCAGTATTTTTTTTTCAGAATGCTAGGAGCTTGGAACCCTTTTGCATTTGACGCAAAATATGTCACCAGTAAAATTGTAAAAATCATCAGACATGGAAAGGAAAATTATTTAAAAATGAAGGAATGTTATTCACGACCACAGTTTTGAGATCAATCGTCAGAGAATACCTGTATGCAAACACAGGATAAACACGAGAAATTTGTAAGACATGTCACTCAGAATAAAAGGCCAAGCACTACTGAAATATTCCTAAATGACAGACGTTGAAAACAAACATACCTTGAAAGGTATGCAGTTGTGCAATTTATTTACTGAAGACAGGTCAGCTAGATTAATACATTTAATACAAATAAATAAATTAATACAGAAAAATAAATAAATACAGAAAATACAAATACAAATAGAATAAATAATAATACATATAAGGAAAAAACTGATGTTTAATAAATCTGAGGACTGATGAGCAGTAGAATTCATAATTTGTCTTTCCTTTCTTATGAAATTCATTATACCAGAACTTCTGTTATTTAAGTACTGAAGATTTGCTGAATGTGGTGTATGATCACGAATTTGCTGAAAAAAAAAAAATTCTTCATTTCTCATGCCACACCCAATCGGTCGAGGGACTGGTGAAGATAGTCCACAAAGCTTGGGCTACAGTTTGTGGTAAAGAGGAGAAATACTTTTATCATGTCTACACTGGATACAACAAAGCTTTCCCAATCCTGTGAGATGAAGGCAGATTATTTTTCCGGAGAGTAAAAAGAAAATAAAAATAGAATAAACAAACAGTACCAGTAGCCCATGGACGAGTGCATGGAATTTGTTAACAGCCATCCCCCTGTGGCTGGTTTTGGGTTAATGCAGCCTGTAACATATTTGTACCTTTTATTTTGCATTCCTGCCATCTCTTGGAAAATAAAAATATTACTCCTTTTATTTTATCACTAATTAATAACAAATCGTAGCAGTCTGCATCAAAGTCCTGCAAACATGCTTATTTTATTAGAAGAAAAAATTAAGATAATTGAAAAGAAAACCTCTGTGGCTCAGATAAAAGTGCTTCTAGGAGGTGCAAATTTTTTGTGCGAAATGTTGGCACCATCATGCAACTTTTGCGAACCCTTAAATTGTTTATTTTGGAAAAAAAATTTTGGGCTTTTTTGATGCGTCCTATTACGCATGCTAAACAAGATGAGTTTTGAATAAATTCAAGGGAAAAATTGTTCTGGAGCCAGGTATCGATCCCGAGACCTTTGACTTAGCGCACCAACACTCTACCAACTGAGTTACCCAGGAACTTCACCCAACACCATCTCAATTTTTCCCTGCTTCACAGGGAGTTTTACCTGAAAGCTAGATTTGCAAGATGAGTTTTGTTTAGTGTAGCATTTGTGTATGTGATATGGAAAATGTTAAAGCAGATGGGTAAAAAGCGTAAATGTGTTTTATGTGGTATGTTGTTAAAAGAATATTTTTTTCGAGTGTCAAATTGATGACCATACCGTCTTCTGCTCACCGTGCCAAACTTCCTTCACCATTATGAATGGTGGAAGAACTTCTGTTATCAAACACATAACAAAATTATATAAAAGCACTGCCATTAGTCATAGTGGTTATTCTAAATTGTCCACTTTTTCAAAAGTGTTGTCTCACACAAGAATAACATGGCAGTTGCACTGCAAGAAGGTACTTTTGTGTTCCATGCTATTCAAACCATCGGGGTTTCAAGTCCATGGGTTGTACATCCGGTTTAGTGAAGAAGGTCTATGAAAAAAAAAAAAAAAAAAAAAAAAAAAAAATCGCTTGATCTTGGACTAAAGTGGAAAAAATTGGTTTTCTTAGCTGTGAGCATGATGTGGACATTACAACGTTCAAGATTATGTTTAAAAACAGTTGAATTCATGCTGTGATCACTAGAGTTCGGATTTTAGGTAAACACCTATTTTAATCCTTAAAAGACAACTATAAATACTTGCAAGTACACGTTTTATAGAACACTATGCCTAGAATTAATACCTTTATAGAACCTAGAAATGCCTATTTTGATGACAGAACCTAATTTTGCCTATTTGGTATGTTTCGTTCCTCAAAGGTCAGAACACACACTTTTTTTTTTTTTTCGAAAATTGTTATTGCAAATTTCAAAATTTATTTTTCAGCTTGTATTAACTTTTTTTAAACCTTAGCCGACATGTCTATTAGTTCTCCTGGTTATTTTGTAATAAACATACATTAATATTGCTAGAAATGACTTTAATACTAAAATAGGTATTAAAAAATTGCAGTGAAACATGTTTCAATACAAAATGTGACATTTCAAATTTTACAGAGGTATGGGAGTACCTGAATGGGGAGGCCATGTAGCACGTATGGGCGAATCCAGAAATGCATTACAGAGTGTTAGTTGGGAGACCGGAGGGAAATAGACCTTTGGGGAGGATAATACTAAAATGGACTTGAGGGAGGTGGGATATGATGAGACTGGATTAATCTTGCACAGGATAGGGACCAATGGTGGGCTTATGAGAGGGCGGCAATGAACCTTCGGGTTCCTTAAAAGCCATTTGTAAGTTGTAAGTAATGGAAGTACCTGAGTGTAAAAGTCACTTATTTCTGCAATAAATGTAAATCATTATTGCTAGAAATTACTCAAGACTGAAGACATATTATATATATATATATGTGTATATATATATATATATATATATATATGTGTATATATATATATATATGTATGTGTATATATATATATATATATATATATATATATATGGCAGCCGGGTAGCTCAGTTGGTAGAGCAGCTGGCTACGGACTGGAAGGTCCGGGGTTCGATCCCAGGTGGTGACAGGATTTTTTCTCGTTGCCAAACTTTCAGAATGGCCCCGAGGTTCACTCAGCCTCCTATAAAATTGAGTACCGGGTTTTTCCCGGGGGTAAAAGGCGGTCAGAGCGTGGTGCCGACCACACCACCTCATTCTAGTGCCGAGGTCATGGAAAGCATGGGCTCTACCACCATGCCCCCCCAAGTGCCTTCATGGCATGTTACGGGGATACCTTTACCTTTTATATATATATATATATATATAAATTATAATAAAACATATTTCAAGTCAAAATGTGACGAATCAAATTTTAAAGAAGTGTGGGAGTACCAGAATAAAAATCATTTATTTCTGTTTTCAATGCACTTTCATTGCAAGAAATATAAATCAGTATTGCTGGAATCATCTACAAGATTAAAATTATACATATATTAACAATATAATAGAACATAATCAAATAAGACATCGCAAATTTTACAAAAATATGGGACTGCCTGAGGAAAAAGTCACGTATTTCTCTTTTCGAAACAATTTTGCATATCTTTGAGAAATGTAGCATGTTCATAGATTTGGCATGGATACTTCGTTTTCCTCTTCAATTTCGGGAGGCAGGAAATGCAGGTTTTTCTTTTTCAAACGTGTCCTCTGGAGCTTCAAGTTGCACAAGTTCTTCTTCAGGCATCTGCAATACTCGTCGAATAGAAAAAGATACCGGTAGTTCCTTTATGAACTAAAGTCTGAAGACATTTCTCAAAATAATCGTCTGTCCTTAAAGTGCGAGAAAATGGCTAAACTCGAGTTTTGAGGCCATAAAAATGAGAAATATATTAAGAAACATAACATAAATTACCTACAATGGGATGAACCTGCTATGGAGTGGTCTAGGAGACCACTGCTCAAAACAAAGCTCAACAGTGAAGAATGTATCAGAGAGAAAAACGCACTAATTGCACTATACCAGAGATGCAATACTGTGACGCATACTTCCCCATCCATAATGCAAGACTTCGCAGTATGTACAGTATCTACACACTTTCAGTGATATGAGTTCTACAAACCGACGCGATGTCACACGACTATTTTTTTTGTCATTTGATAATGATAAAATGAGATGTTTGATTTTCTCAACGGAATTGAATTGTTTCTGACTTTAATATTAAAAATACATTTAACCAATCTCACTATACAAACTATGGGCAGCATGTACTTTCAGGTATTGATAATTATTGTTGTGCAGTGTTTCCTAATTTATTATTTGCATCTTTTTAGGGAATGGTGATAAAAGAAATGATGTCACCTGAATGGAACTGCGACCTTGCATTTTTCACAGATTTGTCAGAACAACTCGATATTTTAAATAAGTATTCGCAGGGGAAAGATCAAACAATAGTGTCAATGATAGACTCCATTAAGGCATTCATGACTAAATTACAGCTGTGGGACAGCCATCTGAGGAAAGTTGTGTGTCTCATTTTCCGTGTCTAGGCCAAATAGTTGATAAACATGCTCATTTCTTACAAAATTATAGAACCATACTTCAAGCTCTTATCACGGAATTTGAAAAGAAATTTGCAGGCATTACGTCTATTAACAAAGAGGTGCAACCGTTTACTTGCCCTCTCACATTTGCTCCTATTGAAGCTCCACCTGACCTGCAATTAGAATTAACGGACTTGCAGAATTATACAGCTATCCGATGTTCAGGATATCTGATCCTGAGATTTATAAAAGTCACCAGAAGAGAAGTTTCCAAACCTACGATTGTTTGCTAGACGATTAATGGCAATGTCGGCTCAATCCATCTATGTGAACAGTTATTTTCCAAGATGAATATCATTAAAAGCGGCATACTCAGCAAACTGACTGATTTCATTTAGTGTGCCAATTGATATTATGTTCAGATATTCAGCCCGATGTCGACAAACTGGTGAAACCTAAAAGGTACCAGCATTTCTCTTCAGAACATGTCCAACACAAATAATTGCTGACGACATAGCCAGCGGTTTGTTTTCATGCTAGATGTCAACAAAGTGACGTTCACTCTATTGTACAGAGTGGGGTGGGTAAAAGTATATCTTACCCCTACTTGCGAGTTTCGCATCCCTACACTATACTATCACCACAGTCCAACTGGAAGGTAAGTAGAAGAGGAAAGTTCTAGACAAATTTCGTAAAGTAAAGGGGATACAAGAATGATGGCAATCTGTAAGACAGATTTATGTCAGTTAAGGGTTAACTAGGACTGTACATATCATATATAGTGGACTGGATTCAGATAAATGGTTACATTTTAAAGTGTCTTTAGCTTTACATATTTAGGATCTTAAATCAATTGCCAGAATAACATTAGCAATGAGGTTCGTAAAAGTAATTTCTCTGTGAACAAATGTTATCATGGTTTAAAAAAGCATATGAAATCAAACCTCATCTCAAGGAAATTCAAGTTACTGCTACACAAAGTGTCTCGGTTCGATTCCCAATGCGGTCATGGATTTTGTCCATCGATTTAATCTTTTCAGCCACACTATGATCTGGGGTTTATTTGCTCTCTAACAGAAATATGTAAAATGATACTTCCTTAGGGGTAAATGCAGCAGGCATGTAGGACTGTCATTAATGTCAATTGTCTGGAAAGGTGGGAGCCTTAACCTCTGAGCTTCACCATGATATATGTTATTTAAATGCCTCCTGTTGATTCTGAAGTATATCCAAGAATAATTCGAAGATAAACATAAGAGGATGTATCAAGTGTTTTAAAATTCAAGCAACTGTATATAGACAAAAATGGATTTGCCAACTGAATAAAGAACATGCAGCATGGACTTTAGTTAGCTATTGCACACCAAGGAAGAATGTGCCCAATAACTGATTTTTGACGATTTTATATACAGCACCCACTGTGAAATCTGTGTTTTACTAAAAGAAAGAAGAAACACCTGAAATGCATGTATCAATAACTAAGGGTCATCACAAGATTCTAGCGAGATTTGCCCATTATACATTGTGATGAAACTTTCATTCACAGCTCTCACACTACTTTCAAAGAATAGTGTAAGAGTACTTCAATTATTTGTATCCCATCAGTAGTCTCCCATCACTGTACACAAGGACAGTCAAAAGGATTTTCCATCTGTAATGCGCTCTTCATATTCAAATCCAGTCAATCCACCAAAGATTACCATAAGGAAATAAATGTGCTGGATAAAAAATGCTGCTTTTGCATTTTCCACCTCACTCGGTTTTGTATATGGTGACATGCACAACTGATTGATGCAGAAATAACATCTCATTCACCAAGGATACGTATGACCTCGTTAAGACTAACCTGGTCACAGAAAGCATCTGCTAGCATATAGAGTACTGGTACTGAGAAATTATGGGGAAATGTCAAAGAGTGTTTGACACAGTGTTACAAACTGAATGATGTATGGGTTCTCTGCAAACAGAGATTTTCGGAGATGAAAGAGAGTGAATGGGGTGCTGTCCATCATGTTCTTCAAGGTTAAAAAAATATATATACATTCTATTAGAGGGTTTGTTAAAATCGGAAACAGCAGCAGCACATCCAAAGCAGAGGGATGCTATCATTAATATTCACTCAACAAGTAAGGTTTAAGAAAAAATCTTAAGTTGTCCTTCAAGTATTCATATAAAATTATCAAGTTAAGTCTCCTTTAGTTATAAATAGTTTAATCATATGTTGAAAAAGCATCGAAATTTGGAGCAAAAAAAGATAAACAGTGATGTGTAATGACTAAGTTGGGATTTATATGTACTAAAAGTTAAGAATAACATCGAGTATAGTTGAATGGATGTGGTAACGGTTAGGAAGATTTTAAGCCTGGTTCATAAGACTCCGAAATTTAACAACAGAGCATAGTCACAAAGACTAGATAACACATCTTGTAAACCACGTGTTGATTTGTAAATGACGGTTGGGAGGATTAAAGGCCATTAATGATATTGAACATAGGTACTGAACAACAAGAATGGCTTGTATGTTTAAAAATTACACCAACCAGAAATATTATATAAATCCTGGCTCTAGTGATGAAAAATTTAGTTTGTAGTGAAATTGGTTTCAGCTGCTCAGCTTTGTGTCTGCCTTACTTGTCAACTTCCTCGATAAGCAATGAAGTTGTCCATACGTAACAAGCACTTGAAATGTTACAAAACTGTTCTACCTCTAATTATAATTTATTCCCATTTAAAATTAATTCATTAAAGCTTATACATCTGTATGTGTATTTATGTCTGTACAGTAATATAAATGAAATTTAGTGGAGTAAAATAATTGTGGTGCAGGTTGTGATGCCATATACGTCACTTCAGAGGCAACAGTTGAATGTATATGTTAAGGAGTGGTGGCTTATGAATGATACAATCTTGAAATAAAAGTATAATGATTTAATATCATTTATATGAGAAGAAAAAATAAACGGTAAAATATAAGATATGATAGTCGGACTACAGGCTAGTTCCAGGCTTAATGATGGTAATGTGCAATGCCAGTCTGCATAGGAAAGCAGGTAGAGATTAAGTGGGACTGGAAGATGGCCTATCATCAGGTTTCACTCTTGGATTGGTTGGACAATACAATAATAAATAATTCAGTCTATCAATACTTCAGACCGACCGGATATAATCATTTTAATTTATTTTCCATTTTGTAAAATTTTGACTCAACAGCACTAAAAAATAAAGAAAAGACAACCCAGAAACAAAACAGTGCCGAAAGGCAAACAAATGAACCACAAAAAGGTGCGAAATGTCCGTTTTGATGTAGGATTGAGCAAGCACAGTCGTTTTAGGACGACTATCATCTTCGCTGAGGTATGGATGGTTTCCTTTTGTCACTTTGTAGAAACATTGCACCATCATAAACTGTTTCCTGGTTTAATGCGGTGTCAGCTAACCATAACTGATGATTTATAAATGACGCACTGGCATTGAATTTCAGCCATGTTTTCGTAACTCATGGTTGTTAGATTTTTTAACTGGATTATTTTACGATGCTTTATTTTTTTTTTATTTTATTGGGTTATTTTACGACGCTGTATCAACATCTAGGTTATTTAGCGTCTGAATGAAATGAAGGTGATAATGCCGGAGTAATGAGGCCAAGGTCCAGCACGAAAGTTACCCAGCATTTGCTCATATTGGGTTGAGGGAAAACCCCGGAAAAAACCTCAACCAGGTAACTTGTCCCAACCAGGATTTGAAGCTGATCCACTCGTTTCGGAGTCAGAAATACTAACTCTTACTTCAGATCATTCGAGTACTAGATTTTAAACAGCGATTGATGCACATTGCCATATGACAAAGTTTCCAGACATTAAATTTTATGACCAAAGATGCTCAGTAGGCAGGGCAGACAGTTCTCATCAATTTTGGGTTTTCTGATGCCCAAAAATATGTATTGTGCTTATTGACATGCCTAGTGTTTGAAAATTTAGCCTCATCAGAAAATAACGAGTTCTTAAAAAATTAATTACTTTCTGTGATAGCAGAGTTGATAATCTATCTCCACAATTCCTGCCACAAGCAGATATAAGTATGATATATGTGCTGATCTGAAGTGTGGCTGTTTTTCTTTTCTATTTTTTAATTGGTTATTTAAAGGCATTGTATCAACTACTCGGTTATTTAGCGTCAGTGAAATTAGTGATAGCAAGATGGTATTTGGCGAGAAGAAGCCGAGGATTTGTCATAAATTACTTGACAATCGTGTTATGTTTGGGGAAAACCTATGAAAAACCAACCAGGTAATCAGCCCAAGCGGGAATCGAGCACAACTCTAGATCACCAGGCAAGTGTCTTAGCTGTGGCTGTTCCTCCTATCTCTTGCCAATTCACTCCGACTTTTCTGCAGATACGGAGCTAAAGTGATAAGAATGTTAACGTCATTCTCATTGCAAACTTAATTTGATTACTATTTCTCACACTGTCTTGCTCAATGAACACTTCCAATGTAAGTCAATAATTGAAGGGAGAGAGAGGTAACTCCAAAATTCACAAAATTTCATTTCTTGTGTCTACATATACATACTTACTTCCAAATGGCTTTTAAGGAACCCGCAGGTTCATTGCCACCCTCACATAAGCCCGCCAGTGGTCCCTATCCTGTGCAAGATTAATCCAGTCTCTATCATCATATCCCACCTTCCTCAAATCCATTTTAATATTATCCTCTCATCTACGTCTCAGCCTCCCCAAAGGTCTTTTTCCCTTTGGCTTCCCCACTAACACTCTATATGCATTTCTGGATTCGCCCATATGTGCTACGTGGCCTGCCCATCTCAAACGACTGCATTTAATGTTCCTAATTACGTCAGGTGAAGAAATACAATGCATGCAGTTCTGCGTTGTGTAACTTTCTCCATTCTCCTGTAACTTCATCCCGCTTCACCCCAAATATTTTCCTAAGAACCTTATTCTCAAACACCCTTAATCTCTGTTCCTCTCTCAAAGTGAGAGTCTAAGTTTCACAACCATACAGAACAACCGGTAATATAACTGTTTTATAAATTCTAACTTTCAGATTTTTTGACAGCAAGACTGGATGATAAAAGCTTCTCAACCAAATAATAACACGCATTTTCCATATATATTCTGAGTTTAATTTCCTCCTGAGTGTCATTTATATTTGTTACTATTGCTCCAAGATATTTGAACTTTTCCACCTCTTCGAAAGATAAATCTCCAATTTTATATTTCCATTTCGTACAATATTCTGGTCATGTGACATAATCATATACTTTGTCTTTTCAGGGTCTACTTCCAAACCTATCGCTTTACTTGCTTCAAGTAAAATTTCCGTGCTTTCCCTAATCATTTCTAGATTTTCTCCTAACATATTCACGTCATCCGCATAGACAAGAAGCTGATGTAACCGGTTCAATTCTAAATCCTCTGTGTTATCCTGAACTTTCCTAATCTCATATTCTAGAGCGAAGTTAAAAAGTAACGGTGATAGTGCATATCCTGGCTTTAGCCCGCAGTGAATTGGAAAAGCATCAGACTGAAGCTGGCCTATACGGATTCTGCTGTATGTTTGACCGAGGCACATTTTAATTAATCGAACTAGTTTCTTGGGAATACCAAATTCAATAAGAATGTTATACAAAACTCTCTCTTAACCGAGTCATATGCCTTTTTGAAATTTATGAATAACTTGCGTACTGTACCCTTATACTCCCATTTTTCTCCAATATCTGTCGAATACAAAAAATCTCATCAATAGTCGATCTATTACGCCTAAAACCACACTGATGATCCTCAATAATTTCATCTACATACGGAGTTAATCTTCTCAAAAGAATATTGGACAAAATTTTGTACGATGTCAACAAAAGTGATATTCCTCGAAAGTTACTACAGTTAGTCTTGTCCCCCTTCATAAAAATATATATGTCTACATATAGGGAAAAATTAGTGGCATGTTTGGTACAAGAATGAGGTAGATCCGCTGGAAATTGAGCATGTTTCAGGAGATTGAAACTTACGTTGCTTAAGTGCTTGAAGCTAGGAGGCACTTCTGAGAAATGTGGTGAAATGGAGTTACCCAACTATTGCACCAGACCCTGCATTCATCTAGTATTAACTTCTACATCAAACCACGCCATGTTTCGAGTCCGTGACAAATGAAAAGTATATAAAACTTACAATAATAAATATGAGAAATATGAGCAACAGATTGTTACAAGAACGTTATTGAGAATCTGCAGGAGGAGCAGCTGATACATAAGGGCTCTAGTTTTTCTTTTTAGTCCGTTATTTATTGTTAGCAAGGTGAGGCCGAAGATTACCTAACATCTGCCTTATAGTTGGTGAAAACCTCGGAAAAGCTCAACCAGATAATTAGACAGGGCAGGAATCAAACCCATGATGATAAGATACTGGATTAATCTTGCTCAAGATAGGGACCAATGGCGGGCTTATGTGAGGGCAGTAATGAACCGAAACCCAGCCCGAGTGCAGCATATGCTATCTAGTTATCCTTTCTTAATGTTTAGGTGTTAATGTTACCTTTATAAAGTGATGTGAAGTAATAGCTTTACCTAGTATGTCTTTGAATTTTCAAATGTCGTTACTTCTTAAGATTTACCTAGTATGTCTTTGAATTTTCAAATGTCGTTACTTCTTAAGAATCTATTGTATTCTTTAGAAAGAAGTTATAAATAAAAGTTGCTTGATTTTTCGAGAGAAATCAGAATATGAATTACATATCAGCATTACATTTAAAATTCTGAAGTTGTCCCCAGTGCACCTTGAAAGTGTGAAAATTTGTCAATGTAAATTCATGGAAGACCCTTTCCTTTTATAAAGTTTGGAAAAATCAGCAGTTTTTTTATTACTGATCCATTTAAGAGACATTTGCTTCTAATTCTTTGTGTGAGCCACCACCCTCTCTATATCAGGCAAACCAAAATGCATTTTCTGAGATCTCATTGCGATTAGTGTAATCTATTGTCACAATTAAACAGCCTCCATGAAAATATATATTGAACTGAAACAAGTTACCACGTGGCATGTTTTATGGAGTATATAGTTGGAGTTGGGGGTTTCAGAAAATGTGCATGTTATTGTATACATGTTTCCTTTGAATCTTGTTTCCTAGAAAATTCCAATTAAGGAAAGAGGCAAGTGAATTGTCTCTGATATTTCCAGATTCAGAAAAATGAAAGATTTTTCAATGAACTCTTTTTATAAAATAGAATATCAGCACCACTATCAATACAGCTGGTTTGCCTTTTGATATTTCCAAATATTTCGATGAGCAAAAGAGAATCTCAGTTTAATTACCGAGGTTATATTAACACGAAGTGAAAAATTCAATTTACATAATAAGAGAAACAACTGACTTTACTCAAAACATGTGATCAGACATGGATAGCAAGGGGCAACACACATAGAGAACATACTGAAATTTGTTCTGCAATAACAAAAACTTCTTAGTTTGTTAAATATATATTGGGAAATAAAACGAAATTTCATGCTTCAACTGATCAATTCACTAACAAAACCTACTTTTCAGCCATTACCCAATAAACTGAGGTGCAAACTACCCAATATTATGCCACAACATGAAACAAAATTCAAGCACATGATTGCACAGACTTTCCAACAGAATTCATTTCTATACATTATACACACTCCAGCTACATCACATCACTCAAAGAAACTGTTTCATTATACCTAGTCACTAAATTTAGTATGGAACTGGGCTGCTCGGCAACTTACTTCTAAAGTTCTCCCTTGTTCTGCGTGTACACTTTTAATGACTATGCAACCAATGTAAAACACAACACAACGTAATAATTGCACTTATTGTTAGCTGAGTCACTGTGTACCTTTTCTCCCAGTTATCAAGGACAGACCACTATCAGGGGATGGGGATTCACCAACCATGCATCTTTCATTTGGTGACCCTCTCTTTGCATGTACACAAAAGAGTCGATGTCTGAAGGATAACATGAACAGCAGTCATAAGTAAGCATTAGGGGATTCACCAGCCACAAACTCGTGTGAATAGTCAAATCAACATCTGTAGTGGTTTGTCATAAAACAGAAATGTCCAATTTTTAAAATGTACATATGAAGAAAGAAACTGTGTGTGACAGAACAAGGGAAAAATTTTGACGTAAATTTTCAGGTCCCCCAGTTCCGTGTCGAAAAGCAATACTATATTTAGTGCACATGTTTAATGAAAGAAGTTTTGTGAATGACGTGATGTGAACTATATATATTACACAAGAGGGAGTGAGCAGTAGCAAAGAGGAGACTTGCTACTGGTTGGCTGATGGAAACACTGGGAATGTTCATTGGGACTCACAACTAAAAGGACAGAACTTCACTGGATCAATGG
This sequence comes from Periplaneta americana, assembly GCF_040183065.1. Lineage (NCBI taxonomy): Eukaryota > Metazoa > Arthropoda > Insecta > Blattodea > Blattidae > Periplaneta > Periplaneta americana. Next base: position 181,400,573 of record NC_091126.1, read on the forward strand.
CCTCAGGCATCGAAAAATAGACCTTCCACATTTTAAACCAATATGCTATTATTGTTGACCAATTCCATGTAATTCCAAGAATGAATGGAATTTATTTCAATCCATGTTTCTGAAAGACTGTCTTTCTATACCTATAAATTTTACCTCAAGTTTTAATATGTTGCAGGAGAAACAGAGGTCTTGGGAACATAAGGCAAATCTAGTGCAAACACTCTGCATATCTGCAAAAATGGCTATTATTATAATGTTCACAAAATTGGACAGTTCATATTTTGTCCTGGAGTATAAAACCTTACAAAGCAGAGAAATATATAAAAAGTTTATCTATTTTGGAAAAAAAAAAGTTATTTATTCTCCTGTAATCTTGCAAGTTTACAGATACGAGGTATCCCTCCTTAGACATCAATATGGAGACAGCTTTCCAGATTTCTGAAAACTGCATTTTCAGTATAAATTTTTCTGGAAACACGTATTTTCGTCAAAATATAAAATTAAATTTTTCTGCATTATATTACTACCTCTGTACCTCACAAGATAGCGAAAGTAAAGAAGCAACATTCAACGGATTCTAAAAGAGACAATGGCAATAAATGTTTACTTTCAAAGATCCCTATCAGTAAACAACTAAATGTTGTATATATGGAGATTATCATGCATATAAGGATATTAAGTTAAGAACTAAAACCCACAATGACAAGCAAATGGATCTGGTTTCTACTATTAAATCTAATCCAAGCAGAACGATATCTTGATATTGCAAAGTTTGAGCATTCCACATACCAATATAGCATGCGAACATTTTTTCTGGTGATTGTACCAGGCATGGCAATAGCTACACTTCTAAACAGGCAACACTGCAATACCAAACTTACCACCATGTCTCTGGCTCTTACTGTTGGTCGTTGTGGTTGTACCACTGCCTCTAGATAGAGGTGCACTTTTAGATTTCCTGATGGGAGTGAAGCCACTAATGGCTGCACAGTTGGCACCAGTAGCATATTCTGCTGGAGGTGGTATAACGAAATCTAATGGAGAACTCTGCTTGAAAATGGACTCTGTTGCACCTTGGATATCAGAGTTCCCATTTAATTCCACCACACAAGGATCTGCCTTTAAAACATCTATAGCTTGGAACACTGTGTCTTCTCCAGGCCTCAAGTTCAAGTTAGAATCTTCCTCTGTTTCTGAAGTCGTCTGCAAGTCTGATACACTTGTATGAACAGATCTCTTACCAACGCTGAACACTGAACCAGCTGCTCGGATGTGCATCACTGAGTTGTCAATGGGATGTGCTGGTGGTCTTATGGTGAACCACCGTCCATATCCTGGACTGAATATACAGTCACTAGACGAAACTGAAGGAAGAAACCCATCACCATCGACAGCAGTAAAAAAAAAAAAAAACCAAATCAATGTCTAACTTACCCAAGCAGGTGCAATCTTACTAACTAAACATACTAAACGTTATTATTATTATTATTATTATTATTATTATTATTATTATTATTATTATTATTATTATTATTATTATTGAAGTCCCTGTGAAAATATTATTGCAATTTCAAAATATAATGTAAGCATATGTTAATGCAGTTATAGTAGCAAGCTACTAAGTTTCATGTAACTAGCTAGCAAAATTTAAATGACTAAGCATATATTTAAAAAAAATGTGAAATCTCAATGTAAGCCATTTCAGCAAAATCATTAAAATAGTTCAAATGAAAATAATAAGCTGCAGAGAATCCCAATAATACAAACTTATAGGTAAGTCTGAAAATGTAACTAAGGCATTGATCACATTTACCCAACAATGAACATCTCAGGAAAGCAGTTAACCCTGGGCTATTCCATTTTAACATTTTTACATTACAATTTCTTATTACCTTCTTAATATTACGTGAATGATATTCAATGTAACTGCATACTAACTCACTTCATGGTACTATTATGATGACAATCATCTTTGTAAATCACTCCATTCTTCAGTATGACAAAGTACAATCACATATACAGATAATGGCAACTCTTAATGTGTATAAACTTCCTTTAATATATATTCAAGTCTATACAGTAGAATTCCTCGTATCCGGCAACTGGGGACAAAGCCAGTGCCAGATAACTGATTTTGCTGGATAATTGGAAAATACATTTATAGGTTATGTAAAGACACACTGTACTGCACAAACATTTTTTCCCATGTTTAAATTTAGTAATTTTAATATAAATAATTAAAAATAAAGTTTTGAAATATGTACAATGTTTATTTTTAGTACTGAATACGGTAATGTACATTCATCAGTTCACAATTATTGTAATACAGTAATACATAATAGCGTAAAAAATACTAAAAGTTTACTATTACAATTTTAAATGGCAGTCATGTTAGTCATGTGACGTGAAGAGCAGTGTAGCCAACATTGCAACTGAAGTAGCGCTCGATGATTTGAGCGTAAGAATATTTCACTTGCATTTCGCAGAATCCATTGTGCAACAGCAGCACTTAGTAGTAATACTATCCATCACTCGAATGAAATTTTTACATGCTGTAGGAACAGAGAATTTCGCACTTTCATATTTAGACTCATCCAACATCCCTTCGAAACAGGCGAGTTCAAGTGTTAAATAGAAAGACATCGTCTCTGCGCATTGTTTGCAAGGTCCAAGTGACAGGTTACCAATGTTATCCTCTACTCCAGGGACATAACTGTTTTATTTTGTCTATGTTTTCATGCGTGAACAGTGGTAAGAGTAAACATAATACGAGGCATGTGCGATCTACAAAACCCACCCACATCTTTGTCAGACTCTTCTCTTGCGCACGAATGACCATTTTTTTTTGGCCTAGCCCAGGCCTGCAGAACTGTAGCTCTTGAGAGCGACTGCTTTCCTCCCCTTTCTTACCCTACCCACCTTTTCTACCTGTGCAGTCACGGCATTCTAGTTATGCTCGGCTGCATCAACATTCATTCTCGGGGCAGAAGTTGATCATCCCCAATAGAAGTGGAGTGAGGCTGACGTCATAGTTCCCCTACTTGCGAGTTCTGCAGGCCTGGCCTAGCCAAAAGTGCCATTTGTTTTTTGGTTATTTGGGTATCGGATACGAGGGATTTTACTGTACACGTTTCTCAATTCATAACAATTTATTCTGCTTAAGTTATGTGCAGTTCCAGTGTTAAATTGAAACTAAGCTGTTAAGTTTTTAGTTGACTAGCTTCGGTTTCCTGTTAGCCATCTTCGGAACTGGTAATGTCCTTGCTTGCTTCCGGTTTCTTCTGATGTTGCTTTAGTGCGTTTGTGTTTGGTAGTGTGGAGTCAAATATTATGTTCTGAAATTTAATTGTGTATTGAGGATATGTCGAGGTGTGTTTTTGTTTGTATATTTTGTATCGTACTGTATTTAATTCTTGCTTTTTCGGTTTAATATGTAGCATTGCCATGTATGTTTTTATATTGCTGTAGTTATTGTGGTTGATGTTTGTGATGTTTTCTGCATATATGGAGATATTGTGTGATTTGGTTATGGTTATGTATCGTGTTTGAAATGATCTCCCAATTTGTCCAATGTAGAAGTTACAAATTGTTAGTTTGTGTACTCCTGTCAGGGTTTTTTTTTGTTATCTTTTTTTTTTTTTTACTCGCTTTAACATCTCTGGTCATATCGCAAATTAATCTTTTGGGTGAAATCCGAAGACCTGTGTACTATTGTCGAGACTGTTTCTTTTGTTGTGAAATAGATGGTGTCTGTAGATGTATTACTGATTTGTTATGAATATGATTTTGATGATGAATGAAGCCGGATATTCAAGGATGCTGTGGCCTGAATTTCCTGGCATTTGCCTTGAGGCTGACGGAAAACCCTGAAAAACCTCAACCAGGAAATTCAAACTGATGGGAATCGAATCCGGTCCCTCTGCATAAGAGACCATCATGCTGACCCCTACACCACAGAGGTGATCAGGTTGTACTTGCTTAATTTCAAAGATATGTTTTCCGATAAGTAAAGTATATTATATTAATGGCTAAAGTTAATCAGTCATGAAATTATCTTCTACTAATGAGATATTACGATATATTATATTACATGACATTGCAATATCTCATTAATTAGTAAAAGTTCATGACTGATTGACGTTATTCATTAATATTGTATTTGTTTGTCTTGTTTGTGTGTTGAGATGTTTTTGTAGAGTGTTTCGTGTTCTGTATACAATGTTGTGATTTAATTTTCTGAATGAAGATACAGTCTTGTATATGTATGTCTTGTTTTCGTATGTTAGTGTGATGTATTTTTTGTGTTCTTGTGTTTGTGTTGTGTTTCTTTGTTTTTGTGTATATGTTTTGTCCTTTTTATGATGAACAACATGAATGAATTAATAATTTCAAGGGAAAAATTGTTCTGGGACCGGGTATTGATCCCAGGACCTTTGGCTGAGCATGCCAGTACTCTACCGACTGAGCTACCCAGGAACTGCATCCGACACCATCTCAATTTTTCCCTTTATAGCCACATACCTCAAGTGGGCTGACAAGACACTAGAAACCCGACTTTGAGTGCACACAAATTCTGTGTGATATGAATTGTGGTTTTTCTGTTAACGTACCTACAGTAACGTATATATTGTATTATGCAAATCTGGCTTTCAGGTAGGCCTATAGCTCCATGTAAGCAAGCTACTTCACAGGAAGCTATACCTGAAAGCCAGATTTCCATAACATGAATCAATGTTCCTATTAACAAACAAATATCCGCTGCCATGAATGTACAGTACCTTACAACTTGTGTTTGTTCATTGTGTAATTTGCAACCTTACCCACCCTCTTCCTAATCCTTCTGGAGAAAACCCGTGTCAATCTAACATGAGCCGCAATAAAGTAGCCAACTCTTGAAAAGAAGCTGGAATAAAGGAACAAACTGGAAAGATCTTAAAAGATTAAAATAAATAGCTTTTCAGGTTATTGCTTGATCTCTTTACTTTAAATTTGGTAGAACTATACGGAAATGGGATTTTCCAAGCAATTATAAAGTATAGTTGTCGTCTGGAATAATCCTACCCTTCTGAATGAGACAGGAATGTCACTTTTCAAACAACAGTATGTAAATGCCTATAGTTAGAGATATTACTAGGTACTTTGTTTCTTACAGGGAACAGCTAAAATGCATGTGTCCCACATCTCCTCTTATTTTCTCCTAATCCAGTAAAGCGAAACAGTGTTTGCAGTACTGTTGTGCCATTCATTTCACTCAGTTCTCTAGTTTTAGTACTTACAGTATAAAGTGCAAGTGAGTTTATCTACTGCTTTTGACTAACTAAAATGGCCCCTGTATATTCAACCCTAACGACAAAAAAAAAATCATGGATTGTGATGGACAAAGCTTTCACAACACATGGAAAAATAGTAATGTGTCAAGTGTGCGGTAAAGAAGTCGGGTGCTCTATGAAATCATAACTGGAGAGTCTTACCTATCTTATACCTGCCAGATATTGATATTAAATATTTTCATGATTTTACATATTCTGGTACATATTCAGCTTATTTTTCTTACATAAATATGTACATATTTCACACCTTGATATTACATAAAAATCCGGTCCCTACTTATGACGCTTGTCAACACTGAGCATTTTTGAAGTTGTTCACCAGTTTTCCCCACTAGAGGGCACTTTTTCCTTCCCTGTTATTCTGATTTTGCTAAATTAGGAAAAATTAAAAAAAAAAGAAGGAAAGAGCAGCTCTCCCTGCAGACTGGATTTCAGCATTCCAAGAAAAAAAAAACATTCTGTCACTCATGAAGTTCCCAGAAATATCGTTCTTTGACAATGTGGGCTACTTTTCACAGTTCTTTAGAAAAGTTTAACATCCAGAGGAGAGAAGTTTGCAGTAACTAAATATAAATGTTTTGTCTATACAAAAGGACCATCATGTATTCAAGTGTCAGGAGCAATTCAGTTTGTTAAAGGGTAACATCTCAATGAGAGACTTACGAATGTCTGTGAAAAGAATTAATGTTTTGGCCTTTACGGTACCAGTGGAGACTGAAAAAATGGAAAATATTAGGAAGCTATACAAGTATCTCAATCCAAATGAACAATAATATTACAACTGTGCAAGAACAGCTACTGCAACAGTAGAAGACAATGAAGATGGAAGAGAAGAAAGGGAACATTAGATCACACTGAGAAGAGGCATTTTCTTTGTTTCTTTTTCAGTCAAACCTCTTTGAAATTTGTCATTAACAAGTATTTTCTCTTATATTTTCGTGTTAGCGCAGCCTACTGTGTCTCTGTAGAAAAGTATTCCATGAAAAACATAATGGTTCAAAGTTAGACAGAACGTAATAGTATTAAGCAAAAGTAACCCAAATAAAAATAATTTAGATAAGCCTAATGCTTTGGATATTTTTGAAGATATAAAACTTTCTAAGATCACTTCATGGATTCAAAAGTTAATACACCTCAAGACAAGAAATGGTCAAGTGCTCTTCTCAAATCAAGAAATGACCAAGCTCAATAAATTCAATATTTTTTATGGCATGTATGGCTAAAAAAACAAAACCAACTAAATAATAGAATAGAGGATTTAATAGAAAACATCTATGATTTTTTTTTAATATTTTCAAATGTTAGTTTCAGATAAGTACAGTTCTTTTTCATCATCATCATCATCATCATCATCATCATCATCATCATCATCGGCATTACAGCCCTTGTAGTTTAGCCTTAGCCTCCCTCAGAACATCCGACTAATCACTCCTGTCTAATGCTCGTGTTCTCCATCTTCTAATTCCAACTTTTGTTAGGTCAGCCTGAACGTCATCCAGCCATCTCAATTTAGGTCGTCAGACTTTCCTTCTTCCTACTGGCAATGCATCTAGTAGAGCTTTGGGTGTGCGATTGTTCTCCACCCTGGCTACGTGTCCCAGCCACTCTAACCTTCTGAGTTTTATATCAACAACAATGCTAATATCTTTATATAATATAATTCATATAACTCGGCATTTGTTCTGATTTGCCAAAACCCTTGCTCATAAGTAGGCCCAAAGATTTTTCGTAATACTTTCCTTTCCCAGGCATTTAAGATTTATTGCCCTTTCCGGTAGAGTCCAGGTTTCACTTCCATATACTACTATTGGTTTAACAATAGTTTTATATATTCTTATTTTGGCTTTTCTTGAGATACACCTGGACTTCATAGTTTTATTCAATGCCCAAAGACCTCGATTCCCAGCTGCAATCTTCTCTTTTACATCAGTCATAACATCATTATTGTCTTTCACCGTGGAACCCAGATACTTAAAACAGGAAACTCTATGAAAATTAGTATCATTTAAATTAATCTTATTAGTATTGTCATTATTCATATTATACATGTATTTAGTTTTATCATTGTTAATTTCCAGACCGGCTTTGATCGCTTCAGCTTCTATTTGTTTGAGTATTTCATCCATTGTACTTACATTGCGTGATAAGATAACAATAACATCCGCATAGGCCATATATTGTGCCGTTCTATTGATGATTGTACCTCCTGGGTTTAGACAGTTCTTTTTAGTTTTCGAAAATTTGGACACATGCACTTAGGTAGGCAGTTCTTGACCAATTCAAATGAGAACATGACCCGAATAAGGGCGTTTACCGCTATATGCCATTTTTCTGATTATTGCTGAATTTGTAAGTAGGGTGTCTGCAGTACTTCGTAGTAAAATTTTGTACCTCTAAGTTCATTACATGTTTTGTCATAGTGGTGTGCATGTCATTTTATTTAGTGAGTCAGGTTATTCACGAGTGCTACACATAAACCATGTCTGAAAACAAAGGAGAAAGGGAAGCTGTGGACAAAACAAGTGGAAAGCTAACAGAAACAGTGGTAATCATACACGACTTGTAAAGGAACTCGAATAGCAGGAAAATCATTTGTTTTGGTAAGGAAGTGTTGTATTAAAACTTGTCAGCACAATATGTCTGAAGATGATCAACAATCCATTTTTCGATTATTGTGGGATATGGGTAATAAAATTCAACAAGATTCCTTTCTTGTTTCTCGTCTGTAAAGGAGTGACCTTCCTGATGCATAAATACCAACACAGCTTCTCTGTAGTCCAGCGTAGTTTCAGCAACAGCCTTGTACTCATCACCTTTCATTCACTTTAACGTCTGGAAGACTCAAATGAAATTGTTAGAGATGAAGAGTTTGAATCCACCACAAATGAAACCAGTACCTATTAATCCCTCCAAGGAAAAGGACGTAAGAAATCTCTATCCATTCTTGGATAAAGCAGGAAAAGTGTTTTAACAAATGACAACAGCATGAACAGCAACAGAAGACACGTCTGATGACGCATGATAACAAAGAAAAGTAAAAAATAAACATATTTGTATTTATACATGTTTAAGTTATGTATGGTCTATTTCCATTAGAGTGTGCAATTATTGGAGTACAAGTATGTCCTTCAATAAAGCAGTTTTGTAGAGGTTTACAAGTATGTTAAGCATATTAATTACAATTAACGTTGTCGGAAAAAGGGCGTATAAAAGTTTCACGAAACTTTTTATTACAGAAATATGATGCTGTTTCTCACCAGTTTCCTTTATTACATTTATTTCAAAAGGAATTTAAATAAGAATGTGTTCCTGAATATTTGTTTAACTTGAATTCAATCAGCGTAGCATCTCCTCAACATGTAAATCACATTTTTCATTATACACTGTTACTCGAGCCATGTCCTCTATTCAGACTTCATCAGAATACTGCAGGTATGGAGAAAAAAGTTGGCATTTCAAAGAAATGTTCATGAACAGAAACACCATATCCTCTGCAGTCTACAAAAATTATACTCTTCTTTTAAAGTGAGACACCCATTTGTAATAGTTGGTATTTTAATATTTTGACAATTAAGACCAAAACAGTGTGTGTCAGCAAGATCACCAGGAACACATTCAGTGTGTCTGCAAAATATACCAAAATGCTCAGCTCCTATTGGTCAGTATAGAACTAGAAAAGAGTTTAGAGATCTTATGAAAATGGTTGTTTGTGACACAAACAACAGAATGTGCAGACTACGATTGCATGACAAGTGTTCTAATACAACAGTGTTGAAGCAGTTTCTATTCAGTAAACTTCAAATATATATGTTTTGCTAATGGCTGGTACTTCACCCATATGAAGCCAGTGGTGTAGACCTATTTACCGACACGGAGTTACCCAGGGTGCACAATAGGAGGCTGCTGATCTACGCTACACCCATGGAGATTTGTTGGGATGCCATTGGGGAACCAGAGCTTCTGGAGAAAACCCCTATGTTACCTGAACCACAGGCTTGCCCAACACAAGTTATAAATCAGGAATCAAACCGGGGTCCACTGGATTATAAGTCCAGCACTCTAGCCACTAGACCTCCATGGTGGCTAATTTGAGAAACATCACCCTGATGATGTAGTTCAAATTAGTCAGTGAATATCATTCACTGGATAGATTTAGTAACCTAAAGAATTCATTGACTTTCTAATTAATAAAAATGAAATACTTATACCACATGTATATATTTCAAAATCACAACATAACATTTGCAGAAGAGAAAAGAAGAGTTACACAATGAAAGTGCGCTCATCCTTGTGGACTTCAGTGAAAATTATTAATTTGTGATTCAAAATGTAGCTCACAGTTACCACTGGAATAATGTTTACTATTCACACCATTCATTCATTCGTAGTGTTCTGCCCAAGGGCAGGTCTTTCACTGCAAACCCAGCATTCTCCAGTCTTTTCTATTTTCTGCCTTCCTCTTTGTCTCCTCATGTATATATCTTAATGTCGTCTATTATCTTATATCTTCTTTCTTCTTCTACCCCAAACTCTTTCCCTTCACCGTTCTTCCAGTGAATCTTTCTTCTCAACAGTGACCCAGCCATTTTCTTTTCCTCTTTCTGATCAGTTTCAGCATCATTCTTTCTTCATCCACTCTTTCCAACACAGCTTAGTTTCTCATTCTGTCTGTCCACTTCACATGCTCCATCCATCTCCATATCCACATTTCAAATGCTTCTACATGTGCATTCTGCCTCAGACATAGCATCACAAATCACGTCATACCTCTTTCCGTATGTTCTAAAACACAAATAATCTTGTCCCATTCAAATATCAACGACAACCACTTGACCTTTCTTTGTCAGGTGGTTGTGCAGAACGATACAGAAATAAAAAGAATTTCATAAACCTTAGCTATCATCAGAAAGATTTTTGGAGTGTATGCCGAATGACATTTTTATGCTACATTAATGGAAAATGCCCATGTAATGGTTCTGCTGGAACAACAAAACGTTTAGCAGCATGAGCTAGTCTAGAAGACATACTGTGACCAAATTATGACTCCCCTTCAGCTGTAGCCCTTTTTTTTAGTTGGTTATTTAATGATGCTGTATCAATTAGGTTATTTAGCATCGATGGAATTGGTGATAGCACAATTGTACTTGGCGAGATGAGGCCGAGGATTGGCAATAGATTACATGACATTCGCCTTATGGTTGGAGAAAACTTCGGAAAAAACACAGCCAGGTAATCAGCCTAAGCGGGAATCGAACCCGCACCCGAGTGCAACTCCAGATCACCAAGCATGCATCTTAGTCAACTGAGCTATGCTGGTGGTTCCAGCTGTAGCCTATTCCTGAGGTCTGGAAAATGTAAAATTACATGACTTGTTCTAAAACTTCCCAAAATAATGAACAGCAAATTCTGCGATAAAGATTCAGCATATCTCATACACTTAGCGCCAAAAGAATGGGCCGACTCTTGGTCGATAGAAATGCTAAGTTCTATCGCGCGGTTCACTCGTGTAAACGTAACCCACTGCAAGGCATTGCTGTGATGTCTCTTCATTGAAATTCATCCATTTATAATGTAGTAAACATTACGAGCAGTGTGTGGCCCAGTGGTAAGAAGTCTGACATCCGTACCATGGGTTGTGAGTTCGCCTCCCGGTACAGTAAAATTATTATTTTTTTTATTTTAACTTTTACTTAATTTATTAGTTTAAATGTGAAATGGCATTTGTTAACAAACTTCGTTATGCCTGCCTTGTAAAAATATTATTGCCCATCACCTGTGGGCTATTAATAGGTGAGACCTGGCCTGTATATACAAAAATACTTGTTTCACATCCTAAAAACCCAGATGCATATCAAACACAAATAAATAATTAAATTAACAAAAACAAACAATTTTTTAATATGTTAACAAAACAAGGCCTGTGGTGGGGACTAGTGTCTCGTCCACAAACCACCTGCGTCAACAACTGCCCTCATTCTGCGCGGCATGGAGTCCACAAGATTATGGAACAGGTCTGAATTCTTGGCAATCTCCTCCTCTGTCCCACAATTCCTCAGATATCCGAACAGGTGGCTGTTCTGCCCAATTAGAGCATAGGATCCTTTTGACTGCAGCCCACAAATTTTGAATCGGATTCATATCTGGTGAAGTTGGAGGCCAGTCGACTGGGTCGACATCACGCCTCCTTGTAAACCATCTTTGAATCCGGTTGGCGGTGTGTATCAGATGATTATCCTGCTGGAAGAAAAGTGTTACCTTCTGGATATCGTTTTCGAGCGGAAGGGATCATTACATTTGCCAAAATGTGTTCTTAGACTTCTGCCATAAACTGCCCGTGGATGTGCTGCAGAAGTCCTGCCCCATCGTATGACATCCACCCCCAACAGGTGACCCTCATGTAACCTGACTTGTTAATTCGTCTCACGAAGTGTTTATCGTATCGGTGGCCATTCACACAATAAACTAGGGCAGTACCATCGTTGCTATTGTAGACAATTACCTCGTCGGAGAAAATGACATTTCTCCAATTGAAGTCCTGTCGGAGAGTAGCATAGGCAGAATAACCTATGTGAACCAGGGCAATGAGTTATTGTTTCTGTGCCATCTTCAAGCGTAATGAGGAGACAGAATGTTGTATTAACAGATAGCAATATTGCTTGAAAGAGAGAGGGAGGTTTATTATTTATTAGAGTTTGGGCATATTCTAAGAGATATTGCCACATAATTATAGCTTTGCGAGACACATATGATGGAAAATTTGTAATTAAAAAAAGAAGATCGGGGGAGATTCGAACCTTGAGCTACTACTATCAAATTGTTCAATAGACCAATGCCGTAACGATTTACACTACTGTGACTGTTAATATCAGTTCGGCATAATACGTGATTTTCCTGTTCATATTCGCTCCGATTGATTTTGTATTTATCAATTTTATTATTATTTCACTCTTCAAGGGCCCTGATGTATCTAGAATCAACCCACCATTCGATTTTATTACATATTTTCGACTCTTACACAAAATACAGCAAAATTTAAATGGTTTAATTATGTGTTACCTGGTGAACTATGACTTTGATGAGACGAGCATGAGCAATGTTATGTCTCTGGAACTTAGAAATTGGCCGACCCATTCTTTTTGCCGCTAAGTGTACATCAGGAACCCAAAGGCTTCATGTTTTCATTTCTATGAACACAAACATATTGAGAACTAAAACTCATTCAAATGCTCAGTGAAGCTCAATTTAAACCACGTGATCAAAGTTCAATTGGTTTTATTTAAACCAAGATTAATCAGTTTTGGAAAAAGCAGACCTTAATGTTTTATGTGACATTGTTTTTGGAGGGTGAAACAGACCTTTTCTGAACTGACTCTCCATGATGGGCTGGAGCTGGACATCAGGCAAATCAGTAAATGCACTTCGATCTTAACTGACTCTTGCTTCATCTCTTGATTAGTACACACAGAAAATTACGATATATAACTATTAATTCTGAGGGGGGAAAGACTTTCCATGGCCACTGTCGCAAGTTGTCACCAGAAAACTTGGCAGCATAAGGTGTCATAGCACTTCTAAATATAGTATCATTTTTTTTTGTATTTCCGAGGGTACTAATTTCAAATAAGTGTCTGTATCCATTCATAAATAATTGCGCTGATATCCAGATTCATGACGTAATTATCGAAACTTATTCACATGAGAGAAAATGTCCCTCTTCAGCAACCATAGTGCTGCAGAACAGCGCTTACAACTGGTTTATATTCGACTGGTTGCAGATCAACCGGTGAGGTTGTACATTCGTTCGAATATCCGGTCTTGAAGTGGTTGCACCTGGCTAGACAGAACCACAGATATAGAGGACAGAATACCAAGTGCAAGAACTCTGATAATATTCTGTAACTACACAAATGGAGTAACTGAAGGAAATTTACTTTTCCTAATTAAAAAAAAAGGGTTAGCTTGAAATTCTTAGAAAAATATTTGGGGCTAAGAGGGATGAAGTTACAAGAGAATGGAGAAAGTTACACAACGCAGATGCACACATTGTTTTCTTCACCTGACATAATTAGGAACATTAAATTTAGACGTTTGAGATGGGCAGGGCATGTAGCACGTATGTGCGAATCCAGAAATGCATATAGAGTGATAGTTGGGAAGCCGGAGGGAAAAAGAACTTTGAGATGGCCGAGACGTATATGGGAGGATAATATTAAAATGGATTTGAGGAAAGTGGGATATGATGATAGAGACTGGATTAATCTTGCACAGAATAGGGACCAATGGCGGGTTTATGTGAGAGCAGCAATGAACCCGTGGGTTCCTTAAAAGCCATAAGTAAGTTAGATTGAAATAGGGTTATAATTTATTGAACACTTTGGTCCATTTATCTAACTAATGGACACCGGTAACAACAAAGGAAATAAGCATAATGCATAGATGAAATCTGACATGTAAACAAATACAAGAATAAAATAAATTACAATTACTTATGGAAGAAAAGAGCAAATATGTACACACTTACTATTGTAACGTTCATACTTTAAACTCAAAATACATAGGCTACCTCTGAAAGAGTAGTTGTTAATATAGCCTATGTCTTTTAATTATTCTAAGTGGATATATTATTATTTCTTTAATAAATAGTTTTTTAGGAAAATAAGTTATTATCAAAAATAAAAGCACTCTCAATTCTAATGATTGTAGTTTCATGATGCATGCTTCAATCAATGAGAAGAGAGGAGGAAATATCATTTGAAAGGTACACGATGATAATCTCGTTCTTGCAACGATTCTTGGAACTCCTGGATGGCTCAATATTATCTGTCTTTCATGATCCAGAGCCATCCAACCGAGTGAGACTCGGACATTCATTAAACTGAACATTGGACTACTCCGCGAGATGGAAGAGCTTCGCATACTGTCTATAGCACCAGGCATTCAGTAGCAATCTGTCTGTTCTATCTTTTGTAACCAGTTATGCAGGACTCTATCAGCAACCATCCTCTACACTACTATGAACAATGAACATTTGTTTTCTTTATTTTGTGAGAGACAATGAAAGACATTAGTGTAGACTAGACCACGATCCTACATAAGGGACCATATTAACAGAGAAGATTGCTTATACTGTGCAGTGACTGTACTTTGCAATGTGCTGCAAATGAAATTATAAACAAACACCAGTCATTGGACATTGCTCCAAAAAGCTTGTTGAAACTCGCTTCCAAGCTTTCCATATAATAAGCCCACACACTATAATTTGGTGGAACTAGCTATAGCTAATGAATTCACTGCATTCCATTACTAAATTGTTCTTTTGCTCCACCCTTTATACAATTTACTTAATTTCAAACTCAGACAATTTCCAAGTTTTGATTTCAATGGTTCAAAACGTCATAAAAGATGTGTTTGAAAAGTTCGTGGTCTGACACATAGATGGCATTCAAAATGTACCAACAATGCTGCCATTGTTAGCAGCGATTTTGCATTACTTCAAGCACAAAACATAATTTTCTCATTGACTACATTTTGTGTAATTTAATTTTGAAGTTATTGTGCTGAATAGATTGGCAAAAATGGAAAATATCGAGTTTCGTGCTGTCATTAAATATTTCGTGAAAAAGAAAAGAGTCAAACATAAATTAAAACAGACATGGACGCTACACTGGGGAATCTGTTCCAGCATTTTCAGCTGTGAAAAAATGGACGGCACTATTTAAACATGGTCCAGAGCATGTGGAAGATGACCCCTGGAGTGGATGTCCAGTAACAGCAACAAGTGAAAAAATCATAGAGAAAATCCACGATATGGTGTTGAATGACAGTTGACTGAAAGTGTGAGAAATTAGAGAGGTTATGCAAATCTCAACTTAATGGGTGCGTCACATCTTAGTCAATATCTTGGTCATGTACAAGGTCTCCACAAGGTGGGTTCACCATTTGTTAAAACCAGAACAAAAGCACATCTGATGTCAAAGTTCGAGGGATAGTATGGCTCGATTCGAGAAAAATACACCCGATGTTTTGACGTGGTTTGTGAGCACTGATGAAACCTGCATCCACTACTACACACCAGAAACAAAACAGCAGTCGAAACAATGAAAGCACAGTGATTCCCTGCCTACGAAGAAAGTAAAATCTGTTCAATCATCTGGGAAAGTCGTGGCATCTGTGGTCTGGGATTCTAAGGGTATAATCATGATCGACTATCTAGCAAAGTGGAGAACAATAACCGTAGAATACTATTCAAATCTTCTGCAACAAATGAAAGAGAAAAGTCGCGAGAAGAGGCCGGGTATGGACAAGAAGAGAGTTGTTCCATCACGACAATATATCTGCTTACATGTCTGCAATCGCAGTTGCTAAACCACACGAACTACGGTTCCAATTTTTGCCGCACCCTCCCCCCACTCACCAGATCTCACACCCTCAGACTTCCTTCTTTTCTCACAGCTCAAAATTCACTTGGTTGGGAAGAACTTTTCGTGAAATGAAGAGGTAATCACAGCAGCAGAATGCTTTTTGCAGATCTCGAGGACTCTGTGTATATGGAGGGTATACCAGCTTTGCAGCACTGGTGGCCAAGTGTGTGAGTCTCGGGGGTGGGGGATTGTTTAATTTCTATGTCAAGCTATGAACTTTTCAACCAACCCTCGTACTAATAATCTATGAAGCACTCTTTACAAATTTGCAGCTATTATGAAGTATAGAGAGTACAGAAAGTGATCTCAGATCACTGTGGAGTACTATTCACCTTTCTTGCGTGCACTGCTCAGTTTGGATACAGATACATAATTTTGTTTCACGAAATTCTTTCCCTTCTCAATCTCATGACAGCATATTATCTGACATACTGAAAGGTGCAAGTAATGGGATTATTTTCTTGCCTAAAGATATTAATGCTTGTTGAATATTAGTAACTGATGATCTTGTCTAGGGTTCGCTTATTCGCGGATGATTGTATTTTATACAGGGAAATAAAAAGTCATGAAGATACTACTCTTCTCCAGAATGACCTCAATAGAATAAATGATTGGGCAATAGCCAACAAAATGAAAATAAATTCTCTAAAGAGCAAAGCCATCAGCTTTACAAGGAAAAGAAATAAAATAGTCGCATCGTATACGTTAGGGGATGAAACCATTCCGGAAGTTAACAAATGTAAATACCTCAGAATAACATTTAGCAGCGATCTCGGCTGGGGGGAACACGTTACAGACACAGCGGGAAAAGCATGGAGAGCGTTACACTTTGTGATGAGGGTACTAAGAAAAGGTTCTGATAAATCCAAAGAGATTGCATATAAATCACTAGTACGTCCAGTAATGGAATATGGTGCTGCATGTTGGGATCCTTACAGATTAGAACATATTAAGACACTGGAAAAGATTCAAAAACGGGCTCTTACGTGTTGTCGGAAAAATTCACCATTAAAATGGGACACACTCACAGACAGGAGAACGCGAATTCGATTATGCGCACTGTTCAAAACATACAGAGGTGAGCCTGCCTGGAAAGAAATAAAAAATAGGTTGCAGCCGCCAAATTACTCTTCAAGGAACAACCACTCATATAAATTGAGGGAAAGAAGGCAGAGGACGGACACTGGAAAGTTTTCTTTTCTCAATCGTACTATCAGGGACTGGACTGGAATGCTTTACCTGCAGACTTACTAAAGGCTTTACCAACAACCAAAAATGTATTTAAAAATAGGCTTAAGGACCTTACTAATAGACGGTAATTATACACAGTACTTAAATGGTTTAAATGAAATGTTGTTATTGGAGTGTTGTATCAGTGAAGAATTATGTTGTGTCAGTGAAGTGTGTTGTGTCAGTGAAGTGTGCTGTGTAAGTGAAACGTGTTCCTGTCAGTGAAGCTTTATAGTTTATAGTGGCAGTGCATAGTATTTGAACAGTGAAATGTTTTTGAAGTGTTAGTGAAATCAGGATAGAATCAGTGAAATGTGTCGTAGTTCCATTGCAGTGAGTGAGTTGACAGCGAAATGAGTGTAATTTGAAAGGTACTTGCGCAGATATGAACATATCATACTCGTGGGTTTTAGTTCGATCTTAGTTTTAAGATACAAATTAGAATATTTCAAATGTTATTTTAAGTGATCGTTTCATTTAATTTAGTATATTCCCTGTTGTTATTATTATTATTATTATTATTATTATTATTAGTATTAATTATTAGTATTATCATTAATTGTATTTTTAATTAATAAGTTTATTATTGTCATTATTGAGTGTAATTAGTTACCACTGCCACCGGGATATACCCATTGCAGTGTGAATAAATACATACATACATACATACATACATAACTGAATCTTCACCACTAAAAGCCAAGTTTTAACATTTAACCATGAACTGTACTAATTGAAATTACCTAATATATTAATCATGTTAATTAGTACGCACGCACCTCCCCCCCCCCCACGCGCGCGCGAATAGGTTTCTTAAAATATTACAGACAATAAATAAAAATATAGTACTGTATCTTGAAAATTTGGTAATACACATTCAACTGATAAATTCATTAATTTTTCTATGCAATTTTTAGCCCTCTTCAATTTCAATGTCCGAAAACCTCAAATTTCTATTTGTTCTCATAATCCCTTGAATATACAATACACTGTGTATCATGTAAGAACAAACGTTATCGAAGATTTACTTTGACTAATCTACTAAGAAACCATTATGTGGCAACCCAGTTCTTGGCTAAATTGCTCAGAGTCTGGTTATGCAGATAGCTTGGTACTGGTTATTTGACACAAACCACTACTGTAAAATACTGTGTTACCAAATATAAGCAGTTAAAACATTAGTTACTCACCCAAATTAACACTTTTCACCCCGTGAGTGTATGTATACATGTATGATCTTGTCTGGGAACTGTAATACACGAGCAATCTCAAAATTAGAAAACAGCAAAAATTATTTCTTCACTATTGGACAGTAATTATTGTATGTGAGTAATTTAAAATTTACATACATAATTTAATTGTAACATTCTACAATTTGAAATTTCTCGTTAGAGATCTTTCCTTCTCCACTCTGTCCTAGAGTAGTGATCGACAGAATTTTTGTCATCATACTTCTCTAGCTGAAGAGGTGAATTGAAGCCGAAACAGAGAAAACGCAAAATTACAAATAGAATTTGATGCATCTCCACAAATGCTATTGCTTTTTCTTTTGACTTTGCTTTTGCAATATTTCTGACAAGATTACCGTTCCATGACTTCTTCGTCATGCTGATGAGAACCGAATAGTTCGAAACCTGAGATTTGCAAACCGGGTAAAAGAATATCATCCCATTTTGTATACCACAGGCCAAAAGCCTTTGGAAAATCCAAAGACTGCAAAGAATAATACCAAAGCAGTCAAAGGATTAAACCTTTGGCAATGATCTGCGAAAATACAAACTCTAAGACAGAGTGGAAAAGAAAAGATCTCCAACGAGAAATTCCAAATTGTAGAATTTGATACACCTCCACAAATACTATTGCTTTACCTTTTGACTTACGTCTTTTGACTTTGCTTTGCAAATGTAACATTCTTTCTTTTTGTTAAAATATTTCCAAAATTGCCCAAAGACAGTCAACTTAAAGCCTGTTTGTATAATTCTAAAGTTTGTAAATATTCAATAGTTTGCCTGTTGAGCAGGGAACATACTTAACCTCTTATGACTTTTATTTCTGAGGAATTCCAAAAGACGAAGTGCACAAAATAATCTACGTATATACCATGAACAAATTTGGGGAAACTTAGCCCACACTTCTCAACAGGAACTGCATCAAGTGATGCATGACTTCTTAAACAGATGCCAAGGCGAACAATTTCAGCATCTCGTTTCTTAATATTGGTAAGTAAAATATGTTATTTTAACTGCTTATTTTAATAACATTTTGTTTTGTCAAATTAATAATACTGCACTGCATAGCTCGAGTCTTGAAGCATCTCATCCGAGAGATGGGTTGCTGTAATGCAGTTTTTCTACAATCTATTCACCCAGTATATTGAATATAAGAATAGGTTTTATCTTACACCAATCAGTAACAATTCAAATTTTTCTTTTTTACACACAGGAGTTAAGAAAAACATAAAATTCCACAGACACAGAGAAAGCAGACACACGAAACTCAGCCTGCAACAAGTATTCGGCAATGTATGGGAAGCCACTAGCCAGCACTAACAAGGATATCAATTTACCACTAGCAAAAATCAGTCACTGAAAACGGATGTGCGAGAAGAATATCTAACCTTGAAGTGTTTCAACATATTTCACAGAAATCAGGGAGGGCAAACAGAGAAATGAGTAATGTCTTACATTTCACACTGTGGAGCATTCAATGCTACAGACTGTTACATAAGTTCAGTCTAGTGACAAGCAGCTGTGTCTCAAATTTTGTGTTGTTATGCTGAACCAATTTGAGGAGGAACATTCCTTGTGGAATATAATCATGTTTAGAGACGAAGGTACATTTCATGTATGAACTTCTGAAACCACTTAGAGTTATCGAACATAAATATGGCGTGTTTTGTGCTGTTAGCACAAAGCACAGGTTTATGGACCATTTTTCTTTGTGGAATGAACTATCATTCATGTTGTATAGCTGAACATGTTGAACTTCCTTAATCCCCAGCTAGATATGACCAAAGTGATTATTTTCCAGCAAGATGGAAATCCACCCCACTGCAACAAGGACGACATGAATTTTCTAGATGAAACTTTGCCACAACAATTGATTAGACACAATGGACATACTTCATGACCATCCTGAACTTAGATCTGATGTGAATGAACTTCTGTATTCGAGACTTTGTTGTCTCCCCTCCCCAATGGCTGGGTATGTTAAAAAATTTTCATTGACCTATTTGTCTTCTGGCTTCCCAATATCGGTCCCATTCAGAAATGCTGGATAACAATGGACAGTGACTAAGGTGACTTCTATCCATTTCCGCCTGTTGATCACACAGATGCCGATCTAATGGAGGTACTTCACCGAACAGTCACAACTAACAGTTAGACAAATCATTCTTCCTGGATTAGTCAGGTACTCTGATTTGGGGGTTTATAAAAGACAAAGTCTAGAATATCGAATAGCTATAAGACAAAGAATAACAAGTCCTTACTTTGGTGGATGAAGGAGGAGTTCTTGGGAAAAGTGAGCAAAACTTAGAACTACTATTGAGATGTTACTGTTTTTTATACAACAATCTTTATTCCTCTATTCTGTTTACCAGTACTTCTAGCATAACATGAGCATCCGACATATTATTAAAACATGTAAATCAATGTCCCTTAAAGTAATTACTGAGAAAGCCAAAATGATTTGAATGCAAGAAATAGAAAGCATGATGCCAGGGGATGGATTATAAGAAAGGTATTGCCAAGTCTGAGAAAGATGGGTGTATGAAGATGCTCAAGGCTGAATAAAATAAAAAATTACAGCGAAAATTAAAGCACTGATATATTTCTATGGCATAATAAAGTTTGTCCCAACAAGAACATCAGATTTGATAGTGTGAATAAATGCATCATAAACAGATAACAGAACAGACAATAGTGTCGTCAACCCAATGACAACAAAACATTGTTGGAACCAGTGATCTCAACATTATAAACTGGATACACAACTCCTGTAGAGAAATGCTGAAAAAACGTGATGTGTAACTTCCGTACTATTGGCACATCTGAGGCATATCTTTCTCTCTTTCTAACGCACATGGGAAATGGTTGATTCGTTGAAAGAAGTATGTATATTAATTATATTTCTTTAATTTTGCCGTTATGATGGTGAAATATTGTGCAGCATACAGCTGTACCGTACGTAAGACTGAGTAACAAAGAAGTGACATATAGGCCTACATTATTTTTCCAAACAAGCCTGGACATAGAGACATAGAGACCTTAGGCAATTTACAGAGCAGAATTTATTTAACGTAATTTGAATTTAGAAAATAGACAAGCAGACTTAGAAACGAAGTAGATAAGTACCAATTATACTTTTTTATATTCATAATTACAAGATTACTTCTGATTGAGGTTCTGACTGATAAGTATATATATATCAATTGAAGAGTCCACTGCAAGAATGATGGATGTCACTTTCGTGTCGAAAATGAACCAAGACTGTCAATGCATAGCTCAAGACATATAGAATGTATATAGAGAGTTATATGGCATTAACACTGATGGTCATTGTCCAGTAATGATCGGAAAATCACAGTTAAGCTCTGAGTGCTAAGCATTTCAAACTTTCAATTGCTTCTCCTGAAAAATGTATTCCAAATGACATCCATCATTCTTGCAGTGGACTCTTCAATTAATAAACAGTATGTAGTACATCACTTATATGTCAGAGGAAGAACAATTGTTTGTATACATCTGATTAGTGAAATATGTTACTAGTCATCGATAAATGCAATGGAGAATGAAATCAGATGACAACCCTATCCAATTACCTCCTGACTTAGTTGCTTCATGAGTCATGCCTCATTGGTGTCACTTATGTATGAGGTTCAAACCTCTCTTCGGACAGTTGACTAAACAACAATTTATAACAAGATTTATTGCCATGGAAAAGTTTGTCACAGCAAATAGCAATATTATTATTATTATTATTATTATTATTATTATTATTATTATTATTATTATTATTATTCCAGGCTGGGACCCCCTCAAATTTAGAGCCCTAGGGAGCTGCCTAGTTTGCTTAGGCAGAAGTTTGCCTCTTCCTATATAATCTTCATATATTTCATATTTAACTATTGATCTTTTCGTGCAGTACCGTATGATGTAATATTTCGTGTGTATTGTTATTTTGATAAACTGATGTAATGAATTTTTCTTCTAGTGTTTATGTACCATTATTTAGTATTTATTATGCTTATACTTGACTTTTTTACTTTAGTGTATTTCTGTTAACAAGAGAATAAATTTTAAAGGAAACGCAGCTCTTATATCATACACAATTAAGTCTAACAGGTTTTTATATTCTGAGGTCAAAGTATAGATACCGGTACCAAAAAAGAAAATCGGTAAATTTAGTTACATTATTTTATATTGGGTGTAAGGTAATTAAACTTGTGACAAAACCAAAAATTATACAATTTTAATGGCGAATAAATCTTTCTAGTTCAAAATATATGTTTCAATTTATTACCAGTACTACAGTACAGTATATGTTTAAAACTCTACGAATATAATTGTGCACTTTTCTTATATCGTATTTAACTTCTATTTTAATTTAATCTTTACTATTCCTAACCCATATTTATCCTGATCGAGAGTAGTGCATGTAAATATGTGGTCTAGATAAGGCAAGAGATTTCTTTTATATACTGCATTTGTCTTTGGTTTTCATATTTTTATATTGGTATGTATGTATTTTTTTTTTAGTTAGAAGTAATGTAGAGCACATTATATACTTAATTTCATTTATGATGTTTACATACAAGTTTAGAGAATTCATAGTTCATATTAAATTGAAAGAAACAGTTCAAGATAACCCACAATATAAGTAATTTCAATATGCATACACGGACTTGGAAGCAGTTTCATTGTAGCAACTGTGTTAGAAAGAGAGAGAGATTCCCTCACCAACATGGCGATGTGTGGACCTAGTGGTGTTTCCTCCATTTTAGTATAGAGCTCAATGGTTGGAACATTGCGTAATTGTCTTTTTGTTGAATTTATTAACATTTATAAATGTGGCGTTCTTGTTGGGGCACTCTATATTAAATAACATACTTATAGGTACTTGGTATCCTACTTAATTACCTGTGTCATTTCGCTCTTGGTCAGTGCCATGCTGCTGAATATCTATGTAATCAACATCAGGATCACTTGTTGAGAGGTGTCGCTGACGACGATTTACTGTTGTCAACCCACCATCTGGGCCAGTAACAGCAGCAAACTCATTATCTAAAATGATGGTTCCAATGTTCTTGCGTGGTAACTCATGTGGGTTCCGACCATGAAGAATAACAGGTTCCGTCTGCCTCACATCATGCCTAAGGCATCAAACAGAGTTGTGTAAGCAACAGCCAGGCTGCCATCTTCCCATTATGTGAAGAGGCTCACAATATGTCAACCATAAGAAATCATTGAAAATGTAATTAAAATAATTTTATGTATTTGGCAATGCTAAGACCCAGAAACATAATTTGGGCCTTCTGAATTTTGTTTCTGGGTCTGTACATATATATATATATATATATATATATATATATATATATATATATATATATATATATACATACACTTGATAAACACATTAAAAATTGTACTGCTACAGTGTCTATGCCACAGAGGGCAACCTGCACTCGGTGCATATACATGGAGCTAGGACAGAGCTGTGATGACGTAACAGCATGCTAGCTCGAGCTGCAGTAAGTGGTGAGTCCAGGTTTAGTACCATACAACAAATAGTACAACATGGATACAAACACTGCCGAGTGATACAGGATGCCGAAGTCCGGAGGCAGACTGGGAAGAGAAATACTTTCAGCAAACAGGTGAACGATCGAGATGCTTGACATATGGTGTTCTCGTTGTTAAAAAGAAATATAATGTGGAGCGCAACTATAGAAATAAACATTCTCATAGTCATGATTTGATTGCAGGAGTTGATCGTGCACAAATGGTTGCGGATCTGAAAAACATCGTCAAAAGGGGTACATTCTATTATTAAACAGGAACAGTTTCTTTTTATTTTGTAAATTCATAATAATAAATAACAGAAATAACCATGTGAGGTGCAGTTATGTGTTGATGATTTAATTTTTATTTGTAGAGCAATAGTGAAGAAACAAGTGATGGTGCTTTCAGGGCGAGTTACAAAATTTCGAATTTGACAGCACGAGAGCTGAAGCTGTTCAACATTGGCCCCTTCATCAAGGAGTGTTAACAATTAGCAGCAGCGTGCATTCTCCTACTGAAACAGATAAGCTAAATAAAATACTCCTTTCTCGGCACACGGTGACACGCCATACTAAGGAGCTAAGTACAGACATTGGAAGGCAATTGTTTATTAAAGGAAGGAATTTATTGTGTACTCTATTTGTCTGGACGAGTCTACTGATATTGTGGACACAGCTCATCTAGCCATTTTTGAATTAATATTAGAGGAGAAAAATTCCGTAGGGCCAAAAAATAATAATCTTTACGTAGATTTACGTAGCCATTTTTGTTCAATGGGTGGACAAACAACTCAATATTACGAAGGAACTTCTAGATATTGTTTCCATGAAAGGGACGACAAGAAGTGAAGATATTTTCTGTGCCACTAAGGAAAGCATAGAAAAATCGCAACTGTCATGGGATTTACCGACTTCAGTTGCCACTGACGTCGCCACAGTCATGGCGGGTCATAATATCGGGTTCGTGGGACTTATAAAAACTAAATTGCCTACAGGTAGCACATCCATTGTATACATTGTGTCCTTCATCAAGAAGCATAATGTGTAAAAACAATTAAATTTGAAAGCATCACGAGTGTTGTGGCACAAATTATTGATTTCTTAAGGGCTTCAGGGCTTGGCCAGAGGCAGTTCAGGGATATTTTTATATCTCTTGAGTCAGAGTATATTGATGTACTTTACTTCTGTCAGGTCTGGTGGTTAAGTCGTGGCAAAATAATGCAACATTTCTTTCTTTTGATTGAAGACATCTGTTTGTTCCTTGATATGAAAGGAAAACCTTTTCCCCAGCTGACTGACCTTCTTGGCTTTCCTGACAGATGTGCCAAATCATTTAAATGACCTAAATATTCCCTTGCAAGGTAAAGATCTCTCGATTATCGATTTGTTCAATAAAATTAAAGCATTTCGAATGAAACTTAATTTGTGGACACAACAAATGCAAGAACGCAATTTGCCTCATTTTCCAAACCTAAGCAAACTTGTGTCTAATGTTACGGATTCACAATATGCTGCATCTGTGGATGATTAACTCAGATAAGGCATTTGAGGAACGAGTCAGTGAAATAGAATCCCTCCAGTTGGATTTTCAAATATTCATGTTCCCATTTTCTGTTGATACAGCCACAGTTCCCTCCACGCTTCAAATGGGATTAATAAATCTTAAATGTGACAGCTTTCTTGAGGTGAAGTTCAAAATATCTGAAGATATAACTACATTCTATCACTGTATCTCATCTGATCATTTTCCACGTCTGCACAGGCATGCAGCAAAAACAATGAATGTTTGGTATGACGTCCTTATGTGATCAGGTCCTCTCTGTTCTAAAACTGTGTAAAACCACAGCTAAGCAATAAGCATTTAACATCTATGATTCGGCTGCATTTGAGTTGATCGATTGTTGCAGATATTACTTGTCTGGTGGCACAAACACACATGTAATGCCAGCATTTTAAGTTTACGTCTGTTCCTAAAACACTGTTTCTGTTTAGAATTTCTTTTGTGAATATAAATGCAATAAATTGATTTATATTCTTTATATCTTGTTTGAAAGACGATCCTACATCCTCATCTTCTTGCCCTGCTGGCTCTGCCGAGTTCCATAACAGCGAGTTCTACTCATTGCCTAGACCACTTATACCTGCTCAGTCTGCACCTACTTGAACCAGGCGAGACTTCAGGGCACTTCCATGAGCAACCCTGGTCTATGGTATAATATCTTGCATCAAACATATTTTCTTAAAAAATGTAATGTAATATAATTTGACCAATGAGGTAACTTCAACACTAATTACTGGATTAACTTTAAGTCAAACGAACGAAAATGAAAAGAATTAATACTGAAGACATAATATGTATTTTCCACTTACAGCCATTTGTTGTAAATTTCTACTCAGTTTACATTTCCTTTAGTTCGAAAATCCCTTGCTCTCCTTCTTCCACTTCCTCAAATTAACAATGTAAGTGATTGTGTGTTGTAAAGTCGAATAATGTGAGAAAATCGCAGTCATATCCAAAGATCGTGAAGAGTATCTGACAACAAAATACTGAATCGATTAATTTCCCCATTTCCCAGAAACTGCTATACCTGTCACAGATAATTATTAGGTGCCCTCTTAACATACAACCAGTTCTAGAATATAGTGTAATTATGTTGGACAATGCATGTTCCTTCTTGAGACATATATGTGGTTAACTCGTTAAGACCTAACAAATCTGATTGTGGAAGTCAATACTTTATGAATTCTTTAAAGGAAACATGCTTGAATTTAGGTAGTTGTTGTTTAGTAAACTGTCCGAAGACAGGTCTGAACCTCACAAGTGATACCAAGAAGGCACAACTTATGATGCAACTAGTTCAGGAGATAATGGAGTAGGGTGGCCAGTTCCTTTCCCCCTCCGTATTTAGATAATAACAAGCATAAAGCTTTGAATCTTGCAATTAACCATTCTAAGCCAGTTATGAATTTCAAACGGAAACATGTATCCTGTGATGATGTGTTGAAGATAGTTAATGCATTAAAACAAGATAAAACTAATGATATAAATGAAGAGTCCACTGCAAGAATGATGGATGTCACTTTCCTGTCGAAAATGAACCAAGACTGTCAATGCGTAACTTAAGACATATAGAATGTACGTAGAGAGTTATATGGCATTAACACTGATAGTCATTGTCCAGTAATGATCGGAAAATCACAGTTAAGCCTTGAGCGCTAAGCATTTCAAACTTTCAATTGCTTCTCCTGCAAAATGTATTCCAAATGACATCCATCATTCTTGCAGTCGACTCTTCAAACGATATTAATGGCATGTTGATTCAACATTCTACCCTTAACACATTGTATAAACAAATGTCTCATGGATGGAGAAATCTCTCAAATTGTTGAAATTATTCCTCTTTTCAAGAAAGGTGACCATTCCAAGTTAGAGAATTATCCACCGATCAGTATTATTCCAATATTTTAAAACATTATTGAAACTATTATGTACGAACAGTTGGCTCAGTATTTTGAACCAGTTTTTTGTATACTAAATGCCAGTATGAGTTCAGGAAAGGTTTATTCATGTCTAGTGCTCTTGAAGATTGTGTAGTATCAATTATTTCAGGCTTTGAAGATCAGAGCAATACTTTGACCATGTTGTGTGACCTTACCAAAGTGTTGACTCTATATTTCATATTTTCATTTCTAAATTACGGGGTGATGAGAAGTCACTCCCTATTTCTCAAAAGGTTTACACAGTATAAACCCCCTTTTTGCTTACACATTGCCATAGAATGTTGAAAGTCACAACTCAATATCTGCTCCAGAATTTTCAAAACATTTCCTCAAATGGACAGGATCTGTCTCAAAGAACGAAGAACTATTCACTCTCTCACTTTACTCTTCAATATTCTTCAGAACTCTAACCCTAGCTACTTAGCTTCTCGTTTTCAACATTTGTCCTCATATCACGAAATAGATACTCGCTCAACACCGTATCACACTCTCCATTCCTAAACACAGAACATCCTTCTACTCTTCATCTTTCACCGTCTCAGCAGCTCATCTCTGGAACTGTCTACCACAACATGTCAGAGACTGTCGGACATTGTCCAGTTTCAAAAATAAACTAAAATTGCACTTTTTCAATTTAGATTCCCTTCAATTATAAGCCATTTTCTCTGTGATAGTTTTGTAAATATATATATATATATATATATATATATATATATATATATATATAAATCTTGTCCTTCCTTTCCCCTTTTTTGTTCTCTTGATCACCAGATGAATTTATTATCATACCCTTTTTATTGTGGATTTTATTTAATTTTCGAATTTCTTTTCTTCTTTTTTTATTATTTTATTATATTCCATTTTGTTATATTCTTCCTTATGTTTTCCATGTTAACTATTTGTACTAAATTAAGTTACTTTTATGATATTCCAATATATTTTACTTTCTTTTTTCTATTGTGGTATTATTTTCATGTTGTTTAGTGTCGATTTTGTTAAGCTATTGTTGTTATTATTATTATTATTATTATTATTATTATTATTATTATTATTATTATTATTTTGTGTAATATGTTAGTATTCTGTTCTTTAACTTTTTGTTAAATTTTCAGTGATTGTATACTTTGTGACCTGGTAGAGTGTAAGAGAAGGCCCTATGGCCTTAACTCTGCCAGTATAAATAAATTATTATTATTATTATTATTATTATTATTATTATTATTATTATTATTATTATTTGTGTAGTCTATCAACTGCCAAACATAAATGAATCGCTTCTATTGAAGCAGCTTTAGTCAATGTTCTTCCTAATTATGAACACGTAATGATGAGCGACCTCAACTCATTGCAACTGAAGACTACTCTACTAGACAACTACTGACAGTTTTCCAATCACACACATCCGACACATCACACTCAGCATAGTGAATCACTACTTGACCTTATAACTACAAATAATCCTGACTGTGTATTAAATCACGGTCAGTGTGCAGCTTCAGGCATAGCAGGTCACGATATAATCTATCTCACATATTCTCTCAAGTGTCCCAAGCCAGCGCACAGAACTGTAACATTCCGTGACTTAAAACGTGGCATACTATCTGGACATTATGGACAGTAGACTATCAAATTGGCCGACTTAATGAATATATATTATCGTTATTAGACAATCACGCGCCCACCCAAACGAAACGTTTTAAGAGAGCTCCTGCCCCCTGGATGACTACTGAAATCAAGACTCTAATGACTTCCAGAGACGCAGCACATCTTAAGTACAGACATGATAAAACTGACTCAAATCATCAACATTATAGACAGTTACGAAACAAGACGACTCAGGCAATAAGAAATGCAAAACTGAGGGTTTTCCATGAACTAATAACACCGCACTCAGATTCAGCCGACTTGTGGAGGAACTTACGAATAATAGGCTTAGGACGCAGCAAGACTCAGGCAGACGGAACACCATTCACAGTAGACACACTGAACGATCACTTTGTATTTACACAATCAACGGGCGTGAACGAAACAACAAAACAACGTACAATAGGGATATCTTATGCGAAGTTTTACCGTTAGATGGCAGGAGCGTTCCATGCGGCACAGAGCTTTATTACGTCATATGCAACAGTTCATTACGTTCTCCTGCTTGTTGGTTTTCAGTGCGTGTCAAAATTATATTTAGGCCTATAATTATTTTGTATAACCCAGTATAATTTAATATAATTCAGTATTTTCTTACCTCATAATCTAATTTAATTTACAATAAATAATAGCGTAAACTTGTATAATACTGAGCGATTCCTCTTAAGAGATAATTTATTTATTTATTTATTTATTTATTTATTGGGTTATTTTACGACGCTGTATCAACATCTCAGGTTATTTAGCGTCTGAATGAAATGAAGGTGATAATGCCGGTGAAATGAGTTCAGGGTCCAGCACCGAAAGTTACCCAGCATTGCTCGTATTGGGTTGAGGGAAAATCCCGGAAATAACCTCAACCAGGTAACTTGCCCCCACTGGGATTCGAACCCGGGATACCTGGTTTCACGGCCGACGCACTGACCATTACTCCACAGGTGTGGATCCTTAAGAGATGGGTGGGGAAATCTGCAGTATGCAGAATATAGATACGAGTAAATTGAATTTTCATGAACCTAAACGAGAACTTTGAGAACGAGGTCCACGAATAAAAAAAAAAGAAGGATCTTTGTCGAAGGTGAATATTGCCTCTTTACCCATAAGCATTGTAAGTAGGTACCATACACGATAAACAGGATATGCAGCTACCAATGTTTTTTTTTTTTATAGGGAAATGACTATGGGGCTTGAATTCCTCGTAATTTTTTTTTCTTCTCTAATTGCAGAAAGAACAAAAGCAATTTTTAATAGGATGATACAATATGATCGCAGTAGTAACACGATTATTCGTGCGGTTTTGTATGTTAAGGACATGCAGCTTTGAATACTGTGTATGATGATTTTGAAAATTTGAAGTTAAAACATGGTTTGAATAAGTTACACAGACTATGTTATTTATAGGCCTATATATATATTTTTTTTTTCACTACGGATTGTCCGACCTAGATAATAAACATCCCAGTTCATCGAGAGTTTACTGTAGGCCAGTATCGTTCCATTGTAAAATGCAGTCGTAAACTTCGAAGACTCCTACAAGTACTGAATACAGTCTAAGCTAACATAGCTTGCTGTCGATTTTTTAATTATTTATTTATTTTAGTAGGTTATTTTACGACGCTTTATCAACATCTCAGGTTATTTAGCATCTGAATGAGATGAAGGTGATAATGCCAGTGAAATGAGTCTGGGGTCCAGCACCTAAAGTTACCCAGCATTCACTCGTATTGGGTTGAGGGAAAACTCCAGAAAAAACCTCAATCAGGTAACTTGCCCCGACCGGGAATCGAACCCAGGCCACCTGGTTTCGCGGCCAGACGCGCTATCCGTTACTCCACAGGTGTGGACACTTGCTGTCGAGGTTGCATATGTTTTTATTATTACAATTTTTTTTTCTTTGCCCTCTTCCAAATGAAACTGTATCCAGCAATTCCTTATTTGAAGTAGTTCTTTTTATTTAATAGGCGCAATTTAATTAGTTATATTTTTTTAAGGTTGGAAGCATATATTCAGAATTTTTCGAGACCTGACTGAAGGCAAAAAGCTTTCCCTGGTTTTTACATATAGGAACACACATTTTGAGTTGTTTTTAAGAGTATTTAACATACTAATGCACTACGTAAATCCTCAATGTATATAAATTGGAAAACAAATACGCATAGTGCATCCATCAAAGTGCACGCGTGCTATCTGTTGGTGCTAGTTCAGGATATCCCTATTGAAGAACTAAGCAATATTCCCCTACCAGAGAGAGAAAAGTTTCACTTTCTGTACCTCTCACATAATGAGGTAAGGAAAGCAATAAAGTGTATATCGACCAAAGCTGAAGGATCAAATCGAACTGAAATAAAAGTGCTCCAGAAAATTATCGACGTAATATTACCTACCTTGATCCATATTTTTAATACCTCACTCATAACCTCTACATATCCTAGACTTTGGAAACAAGCCCTCATTAGACTTATCCCGAAAAATAAAATTCCTGAATCCCCAAACGACTATAGACCAATCAGTATCCTGCCAGCTCTGCCAAAAGCACTGAAGCGTGTAGTACATAAGCAACTGACTACCTCAATAAGCATTGCTTACGTGATGATTACCAGTCTGGTTTCCGATCAGGACATAATACTACTACTTCCCTTTTAAAAGTGATTGAAGACACTCGAGAAGCCAGCGACAGAGGAGAACTAACGCTACTGACATTACTAGACTTCAGCAAAGCTTTCAACACAGTTGACACGGATCTCCTTTTATGCAAACTTAAAAATACAATCTTTCTAACAATGCTGTAGCTTGGTTGGATTCCCACCTTCGCGAACACCAACAATGTGTAACAGCCAGTGGTCATTCTTCCAATTGGCGCACCATAAAGACCGGAATACCTCAAGACTCGATTCTTGGGCAATTACTTTTTATGCTTTACATAAATGACGTAACAAAGGTCTTAAAATATTCTAAATACCAACTATATGCTGATGACTTATAACTTTACATTCACTCCTGAACTCGTATAATCAATGAATCTGCGACCAAAATTAATGAAGATCTAACATATGTAGCTCAATGGACTCAAAATTTGGACTCATGTCAGACTAAATCCAGACAAATAGCAAGCTATAATAATGGGCCACCAACGAACATTAAACAAAATAGATTTAGCCACTGTATGAAATACGAAAATAAATAATACCACAATTACATATCGCAAAACAGTAAAAAATTTAGAAGTATATTTAAATTCAAATTTAAATTTTCAAAGTCATGTGACCTACATATGTAAGAAAACTTTTTCTATAATTCATTCCCTCAAACACTTGATCAACATTCTACCTCTGTCTGGCAGATCATTTCGAACACGTTACAAAGAACACATCACAGCCATAACAAAATTACAAAACACCTCCAAATATGCAGAACACATCACAAATGCCAACCACACTTACAGAGACATCAGTACAGACATGGAAATACTGCACATCCGACCAAAAAGCCAGAAACTCAACACACTAGAACAATATGAAATATACAGACACACGAAAACACACCCCAACGATATTCTCAACACACAACTCAATTTCAAAACACACACACTCTTTGACTCTACACTACGAACGCACCCACACAGGAAACAAGAGGCGCCAAGACCAACAATGACCAATTCCGGAGATGACCGAAAATAGGTCGAAACATGTTAACATGGTACGTTAATAATATTTAACACAAGAAAGTTCTTATCATACATATTCCGAAGTGATACAGTGTTAAAAGTTGTGTAATCAAGATGTATGAACAATGCTGCTCGATTACCTCTATATGTAAATAAGTGGAGCTGGTTTCTTCACAACATTCTGTGTGGGCTGCAGCAATGTGCACTGGCATTCTTCATTCTAGTTTGACTTGCCTTAATATTGACAGTGTTGATCCTCGGTCATTTAGAAAATGAACAAATGACTATATCACAAATATGGCTGCAAAACATCGTGTATTTCGCAATTTGTCATAACTAAATTATGAAACTTTAATTAACCATCCTTCCCTGTACAATATGAGTTCAAAAAATACAGAGACATCCATAAAAAGGAAATGTTGTGGAAGGAAGTTGCAAGATTGGTAAAGTAATATTTTTAATGCATGATAATTCAATGTAATTCCAACACTTTAGAGAAAGTATAATTAAATTAGTGTCTATTTTTGAAGACAGTGTTTTTAAATTAACTGAATTTTGTGTTGTTAGAGCAGAAACGTGTACATATACACACACACACATATATTGTGTCAAAGTAATATCTTCCCTGAAATTCCAACCTTCAATAACAACAATTAGTGTAACCAATTACTTGATCATTTTAGAATCCTAATGAAGTGTGTTTTAGAATTAGTTCTAAGTTCAATAGTTTGGACAAAAGCTTGAATATTGCAACCACTATCATTTAGAACGAACTATATAATTAATTCTGGCACAGATAGCTTGCTCGGAAAATAATTAAAATATACGAATGATTGATATACTGGCAAATTACTAGTGTTAATTATATAAGCACGTGTGGCTTACAGTTGTTTCGGTGTATACTGTACATCATCAGAGCCTACTAGATCATAGCATCATCTTGATATCGCTGCCTGTTGTAAGGATGTGTTTGTGTGTTGTAATGTGGAATCAAATAGTGAGTGTGTTCTGAAATTGATCTGTGTCTTGAGAATTTGATTAGGGTGTGTTTTAGTGTGTATATTTCATATTGTTCTAGTGTGTTGAGTTTTTGGTTTTTGGGTTGTATGTGTAGGATTTCTATGTCTGTATTTATGTTATTGTATGTGTGGTTAGCATTAGTTGAGGGGTTCACAACCAGGGTGGACCAAGTCCATCTGGAATAGTTCTGAGATATTGAGTCTTAAAGTTCCTGGTTCCTTCCAAAGGAAATGTTGTCCTCTGTGGAGTAACAAATGAGTTATGGACTTTGTTTGTTATGGCAATGAATAAATCTAAGTTTTCTTCATCCGAGATTGTATTAATCCACAAACTGATAACTGGTGGACTTGGTCCACTCCGGTTGTGAGCCCCTCAGTTATGTGTTCGGCGTATGTAGATGTATTGTGTCCTCTGGTTATTGCTTTAATGTGTTCTTTGTAGCGTGTTTGCAATGATCTGCCTGTTTGTCCAATGTAGAACTTGTCGCAACTATTACATGTGAGATTGTATACGCCTGTGTGGTTGTATTTATTTGTTTGTGTGTTGAGATGTCTTTGCAGTGTGTTTTCTGTTCTGTATGTTATGTTGTATTTCTACTTTCTGAATGAAGATGTGATCTTATGTGTGCTTTTGTTTTCGTATGTTAGTGTGATGTATTTCTTGTGTTCTTGTGTTTGTGTTATATTTTATGTGTTTTTGTGTTTGTTAATTTTTCGTTTTGTCTTCCTTATGATGTTGTCTATTATGTTTGGATTGTAACCATTTTCTTGTGCTATATATTTGATTGTGTTCACTTCTTCATTGTAGTGTTGTTGGTTCATGGGTATGTTAAGTAATCTGTGTACCATTGTCCTGAATGCAGCGTGTTTGTGTTGTGTGGGGTGATTAAATGTGTTGTGTATGTGTGTGGTTGTGGTGGTTGGTTTTCTGTATATTTTGAAAGTGTGTTTGTTGTCAACTTTTGTTATGGTGATATCTAGGAAGTTTATGGAGTTGTTTTCAAGTTCCAGTGTGTACTGAAGTTTTGGGTTTATTTTGTTTATATATTGGTGTAGTTTGTCTATTTGTCGTTTTTTCCCTTTGTATAGTATGAGTATGTTGTCTACGTATCTGTGCCAGTATATTATGTTGTCTGCATATTTGTTGTGGTCGTTGTTGAGTATGTATGTTTGTTTTACGTCGTGTAAAAATATCTCTGCTAGTATGCTAGAAATGGGTGATCCCATGGGCAATCCTTCGATTTGGGTGTAGTATTTGTTGTTGTAAGTGAAATAGTTTTGCTTTGTGATGATGTCTGTGATTTGGATGATTTCTTCGATGTGTTCTTGTGGTGTGTTGTTGTCTATAAGCATTTGTTTTAGGATCTGTAATGTGTTTTGTATTGGTATGTTAGTGTATAAGTTAGTGATATCGAAAGATGCTAGTGTTGCACTGTGTGGGTTGTGTTGTTGTTTTGTTACACTTACAACAACAAATCCAGCTAAAGAAAGGGATATTACAGATTTATTTCCCTTCTTGAACGAAGAAGCAAGAAGTTGGTACGAAGATGTACTGGAAGAAGCAAAAGAAGCAAGCCTTGCTGTTGTATCCGAAGATGAAACATCTGATTCATGCTAGAGAGCGAAAGTGAGTTTGCTGGGTAATTCCATTTTTTTTTTGTAATAATTTCATATCATTAGCAGAATTAACAGTGACTATCTCATTTTTAACTTTACAAGTGAAGATGTATGTTAAGCTTATAAATTTCCTAAATACTTTAAAATCTGTATAAATTAAATTTGAGTCCCGCGCCATGGCATCGTGGTCTAAGGCATCCTGCCTAGGATTCGCATTATGGAATGCGCACTGGCTCGAGTCCTCATGGGGGAAGAAATTTTCTCACGAAATTTCGGCCAGTGTATGGGACCAGTGCCCACCCAGCAGAGTTGCACTTGGTAGCGAAATTCAGTTGTGAAAGCCAGCTATAACGGCTGGGGGGATCATTGTGCTAACCTCACGATACCCCCATTCTGGTTGGATGATCGTCCACCTCTGCTTCGGCATGTGGGCGTGAGGCCAGCTGGTCGGTCTGGGCTCTTCACGGACTGTAGCGCCAGGGATTATTATATTATTATAAATTAAATTTGTTGGGTAATCCATATTTTTGGTTAGACTTTTTTTTTAATCGTCTGTGTAATAAAATTAATGGATTAAATACAGATGATGCCTCTAGCCTTGGTATTATACAAGGCTACTAACCCGATCCATGATAGACAGGGCAGGCTTGTTAGTCATAACTGTTTATACATGGATAATTGTCGGCAGATGCGTCCATGTCACGGGGGTGGCTAAGTTCTGTCGAGGACCCAGTGCCTCAGGGTATATTGAGGCCCCCTGCACGGGGATACGTGTGAAGACTGTAACGGTCAACCAGGCGACGTGTAACCATGTGATAGTCACAACGGCTGGAAGAGCGGAAGCAGCAGCCCTCTCTGAAGGGAGAAACACGGACATATGCTTGAAGATGGCAGCCCCATCATTGTCCTTACCCTGCGCGGCCAGGAGACATTTTACTTACTGCATTGCCTCATCAAAGAATAATCCAGACTGATACTCGTAAGACGAAAACAGCAAGGAATAAAGGTAGACGATCAGGATTTGAGGAAAATCTTAAAATAGGAGCTTGGAATGTGAGGGGCTTGTGTAATAAAGAATCCGAATTAGAAGTTGAATTAAAATCAAGAGACATAGACATAGCAGCTATATCAGGAACTAAGAAGAAACTAAAAGGCTCAAAGGAATTAACAGATTATATACTAATTTATAGTGGAGTAACTCAGGAGAAAAGAGCAAGCGCTGGAGTAGCCCTTATGGTGAAGAAATCATTGAAGAATAGAATTCAAAGTTACAACTGGGTAAGTGAAAGAATTGTAAGTTTGAGGCTTCACATACATCGAGGATACTTCACAATAATTTCCATTTATGCACCTGAAGAAGGTAGACGTAAAGAGACAGAGGAATTCTACTCTGAACTACAAGAATACATATCAAAACTAAATAAAAACGACTACTTAATTATAGCCGGGGACTATAATGCTCGGATTGGAAATAATCCAATACAGGGTATAATGGGGCCACATGGAGAAAGAGTTGAAAATCAAAATGGGAAAGCACTAAAAGATTTCTGTGCTCATAATGAAATGAGAATAACGAACTCCTATTTCAATCATCCAGACATACATAAATTTACCTGGTCTCAACGAGGATTTCGAAGCATAATAGATTATGTGCTTGTCAATAGAAAACTAGTATCTTCAATACAAGACACACGAGTATTTCGAGGAAGCGATGTTGGTTCAGATCATTTTCTCCTTGTTTCAAAATTAGTTCTCTTTAAAAGATGCTGGAGAACAAGAACAAAAGAAAAAGGAAAACCCACAGAAACATATAAAGTCAATTTATTTAGATAAGAGAGCATTCGGGAATTATATAGTAAAGGAATGAAACAATATATGGAAGATATAGAATTCAAAAACAACATAAATCAGAACTGGAACAAATTGTAAAATATCTTACATAAAACAGCAACAGAGGTTTTAGAAAAAAGAAAAAAAAGAAGACAGAAAAGAGGACTTAAAGTATGGAACGAAGATATAGAAGTAAAATACATCAAAAGAAACAAGCATACCTAAAATACTTACAAACTAAATCGACAGGAGATAAAACTAATTACAAACTAAAATGTGCGATAGTTAAAAGAGAGGTAAGGAAAATAAACAGACAGCACTGGGAGAAATACACAGCAGATATAGAACATGATGTACATGGACAACAACGAAAGGCATATAAAATTATGAAATTATTAAACAAAAATGAAAAAGACACACTCCAAACGAACCCAATAACATTGAATGATTGGGAGCAATACTATATTGAATTATGGACAGATAAAAACGATCCTCCTTGGAGTTTAGAAGAGAATGATCCAGATATAGATCCCATTACTTTAGAGTAATTAAAAGAAGTCCTAAAAACAATTAGAAACAGAAAAACCCCAGGCACAGACGAAATAAACGATGAATTACTAAAATATGCAAATGAAACATTTTTAGACAAGTTTTTAGAATTGATAAATATGTGTTGGAAACATGGATTTATACCGGATAAATGGAAAGAAGCCTTAATAATACCACTCCATAAAAAAGGAGATAGGAATAACTGCTCGAACTATAGAGGAATAAGCCTCCTGAATTCCTCGTACAAAGCATATGCGAAGATTTTAACGAAAAGGTTCAGCACAATATCAGAAAATATATTACTAGAACAACAGCATGGCTTCAGGAAAGGCCATTCGAGTATAGATTGTGTATTTACAATTTCCCAGATGGTAGAAAAGAGAAGAGAATATAATCTTCCAATGTATATTGGCTTTATAGATTACGTAAAAGCCTTTGATAATGTACAAAGGAACCTATTATGGGATATACTAAAGGGCAAAGGTTTTCCACTACATCTCATAAGAGCTATTCAGAGCCTTTACACAGAAACAAAAATACAAATAACAAGTGGCACAAGAAGAAGTAAAGAAAACATTTTAACAAACTTAGGAGTAAGACAAGGGTGTCCACTGTCGTCCGCATTGTTTAATTTATATATTGACCAAGTCACACAAGACTGGATAGAATCAACAAAGAAATTGCACAAAACAGTTTTAACAACTCTCTTATTTGCAGATGATCAATTAGTAATAGCTGCTTCAGAGGATGGTCTTCAGAAACTAATATATGAATTACAAATCACAGCCTCAAACTATAATTTAACAATATCTCCGACAAAAACAAAAATTTTAGCTTTCCAAGGGAAAACACAGGTACAATGTAAAATTTTAATTAACGACAATATAGTAGAGCAAGTAAGAGATTTTAAATACCTGGGTTGTGAAATTGGAAACGTAAGAGAATTAGATCAACAAAGAAAATTACAAAATTTTAATCAAATATGTGGAACGATTAAAAGAACCCTATTAAACAAAAC